>NC_081192.1:35951149-36171149 GCF_902713425.1 Acipenser ruthenus
ATTTACTCAAACAACAGCCTTGAAAAAAAGAAGATGAAAAAAAAAACACACAAAGAAGTCTTTCACCAGCAGCCGGCATAGGTATTTTTTTTTTATTTTCTTTTTTTTAACAAAAGCTCAAAACATAAATAAATAAAAAAACAATGAGACCTCCAAAACACACAGCAAAATTTGACTTCAAGAAAATAGAATAGTAAACATCATTACTCTAGCTTTAAAGATTCATTTGAACTGCCTCAGGTACAAAGAGGAGCTCTGAAGGGGAAAACAAAATAGGCTTGCAGCAAATATTACAGTGAAGTTTCAATTTTACCTAAGGGAAGGCTGTGTTATTAAAAGTCATGACTGAAATTGCATGACAGGTGCCAATATTCTCCTCCCTGACAGATGTGTCAGTTTGTGAATGCCATTTTCTTGTCAGCAGTCCCTAGATGGAGTTGCTCCGATCACCATTTGTCTCTCTTCCAGCTAGATCACACATGCCCGCCATTTGCCTCCAAGCTGCGCTGCATGTTTGATGTTTGGAATCTGCACAATGAGACTTATTAAAAGACAGTCCATTATTTTTGTTTAGAGCATTTCTAAAACAAGCAGAGCGTGCCAAGGTAATTTAAAAAAAAAAAGAAAAAAAAGTACTGCGGGTCATCTGTAGGCCATACACAACTCTATTTGAAATGCATAACAAAGAAGTTTTCAAGGTTCATAATGAGGGTGATTGGAGTGACACAACCCTCGAAGACAGCTCTCACATGGAGATGACAGTGATGGCATATCAGCATAAGATGGAGTTTTTCATGTGTGTGTTTTTTTATTGCTGTTGTTTTTTGTTTTTGTTTTTTCAAACAGAGACATTTTGCGTCACTTTCCACAAGTGAATGTGACTGAGAAGTAAATATCAAAATGGCACCTGCTTGTTATTCAGGGAAGAGGAGTTTATTTCGTTAGTGTAACTTAGTTCAGTGTTTCACATCAAAACTTACAAATGCACTGCAGTCCTAGGCCTTCAGGTGTGGTCAAATCTGGCACCAAAATCCCATTCCAGTCATGATCTTTGTTCTAGCTTGTCTCTAATTTCAGTTTGCATTGCATTTTAGTGTCTGTGGTAATAGGTAATAATGTACATCAGGTGTAACTTTTTAGGGAATGAATGGAAAACCTATACTGCAACAGGATTTTATACAAAATTTAAAAATATATATACAGTAGATATCATCCTATCAGTACCACTACGCAATATGTTGCCAGTCTTGTCACTGAGATTGAAGAATACCCCCATTGCTAGTGGAGCACAAGGGAATCAAACTAAATCCATTCCATTTAAGACCATCCTGATTATTCACATGCCCTGGCCACAGCTCCAGTCCCCATATTATTTTTAGTCTATGGAAAAGATATGCCTCTGTTCACCATTTGGAGAGATACTTTTGACCGTCATAGTCAGCATAAATACTGACTGTTAACTGACATGGTGGCTATCAGTACAGAAGGATTAAAGGATATACAAGGTACAATTAAATCCCCACAACAGCAGGGTAATAGATGGATATTTAGGAGGGCAATTAAAAAAATTCAGACAGCTTTTTCATTCCAGTTAACTGAGAACAGTGGATATTCCATGCTATTCCATAAAAGGTAAACACACAAAGCGGTCTCACAATTTGAATAAATGCAGTAGACAAGAGATGAAAAGTGTGAGGTCTTGTTACATCTGCGTAAACAGATAAACCCACTTTGTTGGCCAATGCCAGTGCCATGCATTTCTCTTGTGTAATTTCTTCAGTTGTTGTGGTTGCTGGTACCATGAGAACAGCCATGCGTGGAAAGCAGGAACGTCTACATTGTGTTGTAGTGAAAGGTTTATTGTGGTGCTGGGCATGCACAGAAGCAATTGTGTGCTGTGTGAATGTGTCCTGTAAGAAATTCTGAGCCCACTCATAAGCAACTTAGAAACCAGCATTTTCTCTTTGAATACAGCTGTATTGATGTTACGACCTCTGCATATACACTTTATAAGAAACTGTTCAAAAGGCATTTGAGCTGACAACAATTGTCTACACACGATAGTCCCAAATTTCTCCGAAGGGAAGGTTCCTGCATTGCACTAGAACATTTGACAGAAGTGATAATGATGTGCTAATGAGTTTGGCAGTAAAAGGAAACCTGACTGTCAGCATTTAATTTAAATTGCAATTGTAAAATCTTGACATTATGGAACACTTTCAAACATTGCAAACTGTAAGTTCTCAAAAGTAGTGGACAGATCTGTAAAATTATTTTTAAAAAGTTGGGGAAATCATTCTCAAATACTCAATCAAGGTGACAGAAGCATTGTACACCTCTTTCTACCAACACCATAGCAGGCGTGTCTAATAATAAGCTAACCAGAATCACTATTGTGAATGAGCACACCTTCAATAACTCCCAATAACTACACCTGTTTAGTACATGGAGTCTATAAAGAACCCTGTTCCTTATTCTACAATATCATTTTTTGTGTATTATGTAATCCATATTGAGGTATGGATATCATCATAATCTATGAACACTCAATTAGACAAATGTTTTAACTTATGCCTTCTTCAGTGTAATGGTGGCTTTTGCAATCAGTGTGTTTACATGCACACACAAGTTCTGGTAGATTTTCTGAAATCGTTGTTTTCTAAAAATTCCAGCTAGAATATCCCAAATTGATGAAATACTGTTGTGCAGTGTTAGTGTTTGTAAACAGGCAGGATCAAACCAAAAGTGGGCAGTGTCAATCAGAATTGTATGTGCTCACAAACAAAGTGAGCAGAGACAAGAAACAAAAGTTGTGTAAAAATGTTTTCTTTGATCAATATTTGGTACTATTTTGGTGTCCTGCATACCCCTTGCAATTACTCTTCAAACTGACTTTTTTGGAAAACCTGAACTCATGTATCCGCACCGTATACTACCCAGCCATGGAGTGTTGGGAGAATAGTGGAAACATATGCCTGCTTTACTTATGTGGTTTAAGCATTCCAAATTAGAAATTCCAGATCTAAGAATATAGAAAAGGAAACAGCAGTAATATAATTCTTTAAGGTGTAAAAGTAAGGTTTTAAAGTCCACCCTTGTTTAATTTCGCATATCATTTCTAATACTGACTCTATGAAATGTGCCTTAAAATCAGGACTACCTATAGCAGATTTCAATAAAGCACCACTGTAAGAAATGGTAAAATGGTAAAATCTGCCTGGTGTGCTCCATAAAGGTTCCATGTTGAGCAGTACACAGGTGTGGCGCATTAAGGCCGAAACACACCATTTCTTATTTGGGTGCTGCTCAGAAGGCATATATAATTTTAAACATTCAATCATAATTTCTGAAGACAAACATTTTGGATATTGCCTTTTGAATTAGCCTCAAGACCCACTGAAGCTATATATATATTAAGACCACCTTAAATGTATTTGTTGCAGGTTAAAAATTACAATTTTTACAGAACAACAGGTGATTTACTTTCTATTTATGGGGTATTAATAGTACTATGAAAAATCTGCTTAGTTAAGAAAGAAAGTCCCCCCCCCCCCCCATTTAGATATTTGCAATTGATAAACAATATAATTTTTCGGTTTACACAAAATGTATTCAGTAATAAAATAGTTCCTGTGCTGGCTTTAATGCACACAGACATTGATTGCAAGTTTCTACTCTCTGAAAACGAAACCAATCCTGCGGTACATAGGTCTAAGAATGTAGCTTATATTGCAAGGAATCCTAGTAAAAAGATTTGTTAGCAGAGTGCAGGGAGGGATACATTGGTGCTGGATTAATGAGCTGTTTCTAATGCACTGGAGCGTGACCTCTGGGATATGGGTTCCATTCTTAGCCTTGACCAAGAAGATGTTGTCCTGTAACATTAGACTCAATTAATTGCATGCTCGAGTAAGCTGCAGAGTAGAAGGTTATTGTATTTCTTGGTAATGAAGTGGAGATTTCAGGCGTTGCAATTATAAACCAAATTAAATACTTCCAACTGCCCAGAAAATGCATGGACTGAGTTTTCTCTTTACCAAAAATTGTTTGAATGCACATTATTGAAAATAACTACAGTATTTCTTCAGTACCAGTACTAATACAAGTATTCTGCACCATTATTAATAGTAGTATATGTATATGTTTATAAAAGTTTACAATCTTAAAATAAGAAATATTAAAACAAAATGCATAGAAAAATAATGCATACTGCTGCATCATACAACATTCTGTTCATTACTGTACTTTTTAACTTTGCTTGTGACAGGGGGTGTGGGTTATCCGCTGACAGCCAGGAGAGATGCAGGCAGTGACATTGACAACACCACTCAGGCATTCAGGATTTGTTTAAACACAAACAAAACCATGTGACAGTACCAGCAATGGTAGAGCATTGGTGGACATGCAGCAAATGTAAACAGAAACCACAAAAAGGGAAAACAAAGCACTGTGAAAAGCAAAGCTATAAACACATGGTGCCGTGAAGGAGGTCCCTGTTACAAATTTTTTTAAAAACAGGATTTCATAGTTGTTTGTTGCCAGAAAAATGCATTTTGATCAACTAGATTCAAGACAACCCACCTACCGTCGATCAGGGATATGGGGAGATATGTAGTCCTCCCCTTGGAAAGATTGAGTGCTGTATTGAGGGAGGATGATGAGTCATTTCTGAACATATGGTGCCCATTTTTAGGGATGGAATAGATCATTGATGCTTTATTGGATACACAAAACAAAAGTCCAGATATGTAGGTGTATGACATTTTGCACTGTCTTGAAATTAATGAATGCCTATCTGTCTTTTATGTGTAATGATTTTCTGAAAATGTAATATCTGTCATAGAATATAATATGGACTGTTATTTCAAATACAAAACTAATAAAGTTTTCATTAAAAAAAACAACAACAACAACAACAGGATTTCATCATGGATCCAATATATTTCCAACCCAATCCATAGGATGTGCATTGTTAGATTATCACAGATACTGAGAAGACAGTATAGAAATACCAGGAACCCTTTCACAACGTACACTGACAACAAATTCCAAATGATGCACTGTTTTTCAAAGGTTAGCACTACACCAGAAAAAAATGTTGTTCGATACTGTAGTTCCCCGCTTGTTTTCCAGACATTGCTGTTTAAAAATATACAATATAGTCATTTAAACGTTATATTAAAATGTTGATTTTAAGTTTCATATAGCCATATTCAATATTACAAAGATACAACGTACTTACTGTGCAGATTAAATCACAAGGAAAGGTTAATTTGCTGCATTAGTCTTAAATAGAGCTGGTTTATAAATGGGTCTAAAATAAATCACTAACCAATTAAGTGTTTGGTACTTTGGAATAGGGTTTAATTTAGACTGATTAAATGGTTAAACTGGGGTTGAACCTGACCTGAATTTAGCACCAAGACAATGGTCTAACTATGTGGTACACTGAAATGCACCCCACAGTGATCAGAGGATTTCAGCTTTTACGATTCGTTGTATGGGTAGCAGTCCTGAGGTGTGTAGCTGACACCTTTTTATTGTAAAACACTCTGCCAGGATAGGTCCAGCAGCCGGTCAAGGAAGCACAGCCGTCCAATCATTGACTGCAAGTCCCTGTAAACAAACTCGGCTCGCAGCCTGTCAGAGGTGGAGCATCTGGCCATCTAATAACTACAGTGCTCACCCTTTATAATGCTATAGTGGGGTGCCATAGTTAAAAGACCGTGCTATTTGAAAAATGAAACTAAGTCAAAAACACACTTTCTCTCATGTCAACTTTATATGCGCCTTTCTCCATCGAAAGCAAGTCCAGTGTATTATAATTTTATAGTGTACAATACAGTTTTTTTTTTTTTTTTTTTTTTAATTGTAATTTGGCCTTAGCAACTGTTTGGGCTTGTGTTTTATAACAGCAGTCTTGTGTAATCTATATGAACAGCACTTTGAGGTGTCTCTATTCTTGAGTTGTTTGTTTCTGGTTTTGCTACAGAGTGAAAGGATTTGTGAATTTCTCCCTAACATCCAAAAGCATAGTTTAGTAAATCTTACCTTGTAATGTGTGGCTACCCTATATTTGATTTATCCTAGAAGTGATGTTTGTGTATGAGAAATGGTTGTAGCATGGAACTGATTCCTGGTTCCTGTAATCATGGAAGAGTCTTGTATAATCATTCAGAGAAGACACAGAGCTTGTGCTTAAGAGCCAAGAACTCCCATCTAATCATTATGTCTCCTATTTGTCACGGATTATGTGATTCTTGATCAATTGCAGCAACCAGCACAACTAGCTAAAAAGTTTTCCAAAAATATGATGCAATGATATAGTACTGCAAAAGATATTAATTCACTAGCTTTTATAGTTTTTCAAAAGTCTGGGATTGTCTTGTCAAGGTAGTGGTGACATGACACATTCTTTAACTATTTTAGAAGCTGTTTATCGCTACATTTGTGTTTATTTATTTTTGTGCATTGTTTCCATTTTATGTGCGCTTCTACACTGAAGTGTGTATCGTTTTCAAAAGGTTCCTTTTAATAAAGGCCACGAACCACCATTACTGAAAGAGACACTCCCAATGTTTAACACAGTAAGGCTTCAATCCAGAACCCCAATTAGCTTGTGATTAGTTGACTTGGACCCCCTGCTCTCTTTTCCTTAGCCTTTGGCACCACCATTTTTTGTTTTTCTGCCCTATTTTTATCACCAATTCAGCACCCTCTTCGATTCACTTTGAAGGGACGCCAGAATGCTCCCAGAGTTCTCTGACTCGCCTACCCTCACAACAACCCTCCCAGCTCTGTATTGTTTTTTTATTTCCTTTTTATCTGCACAGTGCTGTTTTTCCCGGGCTCCGTGCTGGCCTTCAATGAGGACAGTATGTGTTGCATAGCAGCTGCAAAAGCCCTCACAAACGCTGGCTGATGAGAAGTGACAGTTCTGTATATCTCTCACTGGCACTGACAGCTGACAGATGGATACCACTCACACACAGAAAAAAAGCCCCCAGGATGATTCGCCAACATTACTCTGTGTTCACGGGGGCCACATCTGATTGAGCGCTGCTCAGAATAATAAACCCTCCTTGATCCAATGCAGTGCCAGCAAGCTCATAATGTCCTTTTTTTGTTGTTTTGTTTCTACGCTTCTTCATATAGAACGACTAGAAAGACATTCAAACACACACCAAAGCCAGGATTTACTGGCTTTTACATGCTTGAAAGAAGCCTTTTATCAGCTTTTTTTTCAGTCTAACATGTAGGTTTGAATAAATGTATGTATATTTATATAATATCTAAGTAAAACTAAAGAACCCTCTTTGTCTAGTAGACAGAAAAGTTTCTATGTTCTATTCTATTTCTGTTTTGAAAAAAACAGACACAGTACTCCCCCTTTATAAGGCGGCCCTTTATACTGTGGAACAGGTTATAAGGTGGCACGGTCATGGTGCCATTTGCCCCATAATGCCATTACAGTAATACTAATAGTCTCGTTATAAGGCAGAACACAAATAGTATGGTCTCTTAACTATGGCTGCTGAATACAGCGTTATAAGGGGGAGCACTGTAATAATTATATACTTTGGTAGTGGTGGTTATATAATACTATTTTATGTTTGAATTAACATATTGTTAAAAGGATGTTTTTATTTGATCTACATTGTCTCTATTGTTATTTCTACATATATTATTACTATTTCAAGGCTGGGAAGCATATTAACATTGCACTGTCCTTTTAGCTTACTATAATCGTGCATATCTGTGCAATATTGAATATTTTCCTTGTTATAAGAATTAGAAGCTACATAAACATGCCATTTACAGCATGTGGATATTTCCTTGCTTGAATGGCTGTGTAACACTTTACACCATTAGTTACATTAATAAGGATGAAGTGTATCATTTCAAAGCTGCCTTTGAAAACTTAATACAAGGTTCCAACACTATTCACTTCAAGGTCTATTGTAAGCATTAGTTGAGCATCATTTTGTGAGCATGGACAGTGATGTGATTCAAACATGACATACAAAATGAAAGGAATATGGTACCTTGTCATGCTGTTTTGATTTTTATGAGAACGAAACCCATAGAAAAAGAAAACATAATTTTTGTTATGTCAGTTCCTTATTAATTTGCATAAAATATAAAATAGCATTGTACAATAATGTGTTACAAATGTATCATTACCTCCATTGTTGTTAAAGTATTTAAATTCTAGGGGGGTTATTAAGGGGGTTTCAAGGGCAGAGGAACCTTGTATCACTACAGCTAAACTTTGAGAAAACTAACCAGAGAAAGTACTGTAAAGAACACAAGGCTAAGTATGGATTCATATAGACAGCATTATATTTTTCAATGTTAAAATTATACTACCATTGCCAGGCTGATTCATGCGTTGTCAGAAGTTATCTGTCAGTTGCTACATGGCAACAGCAGAAGTTGTTTACAAAAAGGAAGAGCCAATTTAAGTCATCCAACATCCGTCTACTGATTTTTGTTAACAACAAAAAGCATTATTTTCAGATCAGTCAAATTTAAAGTAAGGGTTGTTCTGTTTTTTGTTTAAAGCAGAACCAGAGTCAGGCTTTCTTCAGGAACCTATAGGGATTTGTTTTGGTTGGGAATGCTGTTGTACTGTACAGGAGGAGTTGAAGCTAAAGTGCCGCCGGAGAAGAGATGATTTTCAAACTGCTCCATTTTCTGTCCTCTAGGAGGTCTAATCTGTGGATGAATGCCAATGCATTTCCCCCTGGGCCAGTCAGTCTGTTTAGTTGTTTCTTTTTAAACAGATACAGCTTTGCTGGATTAACAGACAGGAGATAAAGAAGGACAATATCCTCTGCTTTGAGGCTGGATTTTTGGAGAACTAGCAAAATTTCTTCATTGTCCGTAATTTACTGTTGGGTTGCGTAGCAGGGCAGCAGGAGAAAGCCCTGCACACAAATAGAAGGGGCAGGGCAAAGCCCTGCTATAAAATGTATTATTTTGTATTTGTATTGTTTTGTATTATGATTTATTTATTATATGTATGACGGCGAAAAGCTGTGCATTTTGTTAATTGTTTATTTTAAAAACCTTGTGCAGAAGGTGGCCGTTTCCTGATTTAATTAATTGATTAATTGTTGCTAAATGGGAGATGGTCACCAGTATAAAAGCCTGCAGTTTTCTGCGCTCTGGGTGTGTGTTTTGGAGAAAAGAACGAGAGCAAGCAAGCAAGAGAAAGAAAAGAAGAAACTAAAAAGCAAAACAATCGGACACCCTGGGATCCTTCAAGAAGCTGCTTGATGAGATTCTGGGATCAATAAGCTACTAACAACCAAACAAGCAAGCAAGATGGGCCGAATGGCGTCCTCTCATTTGTAAACTTTCTTATGTTCTTATGTTCTTAATTGGATCAGTGAAGGCGACTGCCCAGTCAGACCTGGGTTTTGCTCTGTGAGAAGTGGTTTTGTGTTAAAATATTTATTTTACTTTAGTTTTTGAAAATAAAAAGCGCCCCTACTTACCTGAGTTTGCAGTTCCTGTTTCTGGCCTGACGTCACCACTACAGCCATCCCTGTCACAGGTTGGAACAAATTAAATTTTACTCCTATGCAAGTGAATACAAGCAGGGCAATACTAGCTCAGCTTATTCTACACGGTATGGACAGAACTATCTAATTACAGCTTACAAAATAAAAATGTCTCGTACAATAAACTAATTACTCACTGCACAAAACAATACTGTATGGAATTAATGTTTCTACTTTGAAGCTATACACATTTTACTGGAGTTTTTTTTTATTTTGTTGATGTACAGGTGTGACAGGGTGGTCGTGCGGCGACGTCAGGTCAGAAGCAGGAACCGAAAAACTGACACCAGTACTGCAGTTACTTGCGCCGTTTTATTTAAATAATACAAAAATAAAAATTGCTACTCATGCTGGAAGCACCAACACGATACTTGTTTTGGGGTTTGTGTTCACTGTTTTGTTTGTCTGTTTCTTTTGGCCATCGTGCCATTGTTAAATCTGTGCAGCAGCGCTTTACTCACAATACTGTGTTCTGGATTTCCTTCCAGGTCTGACGTCACCACACAAGCCATCCTGTTCACAGAACCACACAGGTCAAAGTTAATTGTCATTTGGGGGAAGAAAAATACAAAACACTTTTTACATTTAAAAAAACAAGAAACTGGTATTATGTACATCCGCTGTGTTATATAGTCCCAAAGGACATAAACTTTAATTGGTATTTAAGAATGAATTAAGTCACTTGTTAAAAATAAACTGCACATTTCCATTAACATTACATTAGCAGCCTATGTTTTAGGTTTTTTTTGTGGTCTTTTTTTAAACTTTTGCTTTCTTCTATTTCATTTAGCTGTGCCTCATTTACTCTTGCTGTAGCACTGGCTGTCTTCACTGGAAAAGTTAGTGCTGTACCAGTTCTCTGGAGTGTCACCAAATATATTAAATAAAATGGGTAGGATGTCGCTCATTTAATGGCAGCAGTTTTATAACGAATAAATAAAATGGAAGTTTGTCATGGAATTTTATGACAGAATTTAGAATGTCGTGGTACGTGTTGATTTAAACAGTGTGAAGCGGCTCATGTTTGAATTCTGATACAATAAATACGTGTTTAATCTGTTTTTTCCCCCATCTTACTTTACGTGACAGGGAACTGTTAATGTGCACATGTTCTCTTGCTCTTTTTACCTGGTCTTAATATAAACTGCTGCGTGCCCCAAGCTAGTAATTTAAATACAATTGTTTTATTGACAAGCTGATATATCATATTAGGGCATTTTTTCTTTCTTTCAGGTAATAAACATATGTTTTTATCTTTCTATGTGTTTTTTGAACTCCTGTTTTATAGAGTAAGCGAGAGTCAGACTTTTTTTTTAGGGAACAGCAGCAGATTTTATGTTTTACATAAGACCTTCAGAAAAAGACTAATGTGAGGCTTCTGGTAGTTCAAGGCTGTTTTTTAAGCAAGTGTTGCACTTCTAGAAGAATGAGACAGTGGTCCACTTCTGGTACAACATATTTATTAATGTTTCTGAAAATAAATAAAAGTTACACTTTTATTTTGCTGTATCATTTTGCTATGGCATCTTTCTTTTTTTCTGTTCACCATAGTACTGATCTTAGTAGGCTCTACTACTTGCAAGACAAAAATAATGTTCATATCAATTATAATTAATATTCATAACTTAGTCAGTTCTTATAATTAATATTCATATTACTCATGTTTACATTCAATACAAAACATTTCCCTTTGTATATCAATCTTTCACTGACTCCCTTTTCAGTTTAAACTAGTACAGCAGCTTATATCATTTTTACTTTCAGTTTACAGTTTTCATATTAATTCCTTAACTGTGGGTCAATGAAATATCAACACTATTAATCAGTTTCATAAGCAATACAATTATATGTATTCAGTATCAAACCCTTTTCCCGTTTTATAATGTTGTATATCTTCCCTTTGGAATTTAGCATTGTCTTGCCTAGGCCACGTTGCCTAACGAATACATACGCATTGCTTATTTCCCTAATAATTAGAAATATAAATGTAAACGTCAGAAACAGCATGTCTAATACTATACTAACAATGTATTTTGTAATATTTGTATAAGAATTATGATATAAGACAAAGGTAATATATAAAATTCAAACAGTTTTTGTCTCCTTTCCCTGTAGACTTCTATATATTACTGTTGTACCAGTTTAGAACACATTTTAATAATCAGTTTATATTCTCCAAAACAGAAATGTCTCAACAACCACATGTAATTGTTCCTACGTTATTTATACATCGCATATGTTCAAACGGGTTGGCCAGCTTACCTTAAAATAAATAAAAGTTAAACTTTTATTTTGAGTTGTTTCTGTTCACCATAGTACTAATGCAATTCCACGGCACTAGTACTAACACCTACTGGCCAAAGCTAAATACTGCAATTTGACATTGACCATTATTTTTACGGAGGAATTTTATTAGTGTTTTATATTATTATGTGTTTATTTAGCAGACACCTTTATCCAAGGTGACTTACAGAGACTAGGGTGTGTGAACTATGCATCAGCTGCAGAGTCACTTACAACTACGTCTCACCTGAAAGACGGAGCACAAGGAGGTTAAGTGACTTGCTCAGGGTCACACAATGAGTCAGTGGCTGAGGTGGGACCTCCTGGTTACAAGCCCTTTTCTTTAACCACTGGACCACACAGCCACACAGCCTTTATAGCATTTTCATAGCAACTGTTCCACACAAGCCGAAGATTAGTGCTACTCATGGTCTTTAAACCAGATCTAACTACTGAATACTGCACTTTAACATTAACTCCCACATAAATAACATATTTTTAAATCACCAGTGTCAATTTTTTTGTTTTTAATTCTAAACAGATCCTGGTTCTTTTACAACAACATGTTGGCATCCGTCACAAAGACCTCGGTTACATCCTTGGTCCCTACTATCTATATTATGGTAGGGTTACTGAAGCACTTTATTTAAATTTATGTTACCTTATCTCAATATCATATTAAGTTTTCAGTTGTGCATAATATGTAGAGTATGTATTGCATTTCAGTAAATAATTTTACATTCCAGTAAAACACTTACTAAAGTCCTAAATCTTACTTGAGGGTATTTTTATACATGAATAACATGAAGTACAGTAATTTGTCGCGTATCCGCCTGTCACATATCTGTCTTAACTGTTTATCCGCTATGATCAAGCTCTTCATCAACGTTAGTTTATTATTGAACAGAGAAGATTATTTCAGAGATTGTAGATCCTACCAAAGTTTGTGTACACTGTGTTGTATGTGCTCTGTGTGCTGCCATTGCTGGTAGTGTCACATGAGCTGTTCAGTGTGTGGATATGTAAATAAATCATGTTCGCCTGCAGGGCATATCAACTTCAACCTCCATCTCGATCTCCTGCCTGTCACTCAGCAGCGAATGCACGCACCCACACAGCAGATGACTACCCTGTCACAAGCAGTAATACCCTGTATCTTTCTAAACAAGGGATTTACAGGAGCTCCTTAATAAAAGCTGAATCTCAAAACAATAATTGTGTGAATATAGTCATTGTTACAGCTATGTATAATGGTATTTAAAACAGGATTCATTCATTCGTCTTTTTACATATCCGCCATTACTCTGGTCCCACCGCAGTCGAATATGTGATGGATTACTGTACCTCGAAACTGAACTTGACCATTTTGAACTTTCCTGTTGTATCTTGTTAATAGCAGTAATTAACTAACCCATGACAACGAAATTGTCAGCTGGAAAGCTTGCATACGTGTACAAAGTGAGAATAAGGGGGTAAGTCGATCAAACTAACTTCCCTGCAGGGTACAGTAGTACTGAAACGTCCCTCTCCTGACTTCCCAAAAACTTCCCTCAAGTCGATCACTGTTAACAATAGCAGAGAGCTGCAGGGAAGTTCAGTGAAGGTCCAAAGTTACTGTTATATTCTTATATGCTTGGTTTTATAATTACTCGCATGGACACAGACTCTTCATGCAATCACCATCTTTACTTCACTCCCAACCTGTATGCCTTGCTTCATACATAAGTACATAGTGCACCCACAAGGAGCGCTGTGTTACATGCATTGTGCTCTGTGCATAATGACTAATATGATTTAACTGCATTAACTATCAACACTACATCCCTGCTATTTTTTTCTAAATCCAATATGCATTACTGACAGTTTCTAACACACTGTGATAGCATAACATTTTTTTTGTTGTTGTGTATAACTAAGTATGACTCCTGTGGTGTAGTTCACAGAGCAACATAGTCCTCCAAGAATCTGGGGGGTTACCAGGTCCTCAGAACCCACTCAGTATTGGTGTGAGGCAACTGCCTCTGTCGCCCTATGGGCACACCATTGAAGTCGTCTTCTGTGGCTTCTGTGGAATTCTGCATCCATCGGAACGTATTTACTTGGGCTGAGCTTCTTTGTATGCAGTTCCCTTGCGTGTCCTGTAATGTGACTCGGGGGCCTGTCTTCTGGATGACTGTGTATGGCCATATTTGAAAAGGCGTTGTAAGCTTGTCCGCTTTCTGCTGGTAAAGCAATACTTGGGTCCTAACTTGGATTGTCGATCTGTGCCCTGCGTTTGGCATCTACATATTGCTTCCCCTTCAGTTTCTTCAGCGAGTCACAATTTTGGATTGGAGCTGGTGTTGTGACAGGTCCTGTGGGGAGTTTGGTCCTCACGGTCCAGTTGAATAGAAGCTGCACAGTGGTTTTCCCTGTCGTGGCATGCGGTATAGGAAGGCAAGCAAGAAGGTCAGCAGTTTACATCGCAAGTCATTAGCAGCTGCATTTGCTTTTCGGGGTTGTGCTTCTGTGCTCTATGCCTTTCTCTTTCAGGTATGCAGTGAAAACTTCTGACATGAATTGGAGTGCGTTGGAGTGCCAAACAGGAGACACTATAATGATATAAGCCTTTATAGGTGGTGAAGGTTTTTATAATCCTGGATTCAGTGTCCAGTTCAATCTGGTTGTATCCCCACTTTAAATCCAGTTTAGAAAAGAGCCCCAGTCATTTCCTGTAGTATTTCTTCCACCGTCGGAATGGGGTGGAACTCTTTTCGCTTGCCTCATGTTGATGCCTGCATGTGCTATTTCGCTTTAGAATAACAATCAATGGTGAAACCCATGTGGTTGGACCACTTCAATAACATCAATCCCTCTAATTCAGCCAATTTTTTTATCAATTTCTTTCCAGATATGGAAAGGAATTTGTCTGGCTGCTTGTGCCACTGGTCTCACATGAGGGTCAGTTTGTAGCTGAAAGTCTTTTAGTTTCCCTAAACCTTGTAAATATTCTGTGTTTTTCTGTAAAATTCATTCAAGTGTGTTGCTTAATGCAAAAATAGAAATCTATAGTACAAGTGCCTGGTACATTCATTGGTTAATCTACATGCCTGTTACCAGCAAGTTCAAATGAACCTATATGGTATAGCAGTGTGGCAGCAGTGTGGAGTAGTGGTTAGGGCTCTGGACTCTTGACCGGAGGGTTGTGGGTTCAATCCCTGGTGGGGGGACACTGCTGTTGTACCCTTGAGCAAGGTACTTTACCTAGATTGCTCCAGTAAAAACCCAACTCTATAAATGGGTAATTGTATGTGAAATAATGTATAATGTGATATCTTGTAACAATTGTAAGTCGCCCTGGATAAGGGCGTCT
Organism: Acipenser ruthenus; assembly: GCF_902713425.1. Classification (NCBI taxonomy): domain Eukaryota; kingdom Metazoa; phylum Chordata; class Actinopteri; order Acipenseriformes; family Acipenseridae; genus Acipenser; species Acipenser ruthenus. Next base: position 35,966,354 of record NC_081192.1, read on the forward strand.
GCTAAGAAATAAATAATAATAATAATAATAATATAAACCTATTTCGCAAACTCAGCCTTGCCGTGCTTTCGAATTACCACCTCCTCCCCCAAACACCACTACCTCACTCCCAGCCTTGTCTGGAGGGAGGGGGAGTGGGTAGTATACAATGCTCCTCTCCCTAATCATTTTTGTTCACCGGGATGAACACGTCACAGAGATTTATTATTTTATTGTTTGTTTTTTAGCAGGCGGCACCGGGATGCTCCAAGGGATGAGGCTGTGCTCCAACTACTTTTAGTCTACTTATTTTTCTATACCCATTGTTGGTTTCAAAGTTTTGGGAAATCTATGAGATTTTGTATTATAATAAAGGTGGTTATTTAACGCAAGATTGTCTTGACTGAAAACTGTTTATGTGAACCCTATGGGGTACAAGAAGTTGCTTTGTCAAGACTTAAAAAAACATACATGTACTCTAAAGTATGGCACAGATTGGAAATTTAAGATGATACAATTATACATACAGTGATTGAAGGGGATATAACATCACAGGCTAATGTATTTTGCATGAAACTTGGCCTGTTCAGAAGTTTTGAGGGAAGCACCACAACCATTTTTCCCTTGACACTGTAATGAATTGGCCTTTCAGCCCATTAAGTTGAATGGAAAGATAAGTGCTGGACGTGAACCGCAAACCATACAGTTCAAAGACTTCCCATTCAACTAAAGAGCAAGCTCTGTAGTCGGGAGGTAAGTACGTTTCTCGTGCTGATGTCAGTATTATTAACTCATCAGCCGCTAGGAGAAGATTCATCACATTCTCCCCCTGCTTAATCAAAGCTCGTCCTTGAGCATGAACACAAGTGCATATCCACCTAGGATCAGGGAGGACATTTCAATGTCAGGCTTGTAACTGCGACCACTCATTGGGGCAGCAGTGTGGAGTAGTGGTTAGGGCTCTTGACCGGAGGGTCGTGGGTTCAATCCCAGGTGGGGGACACTGCTGCTATACCCTTGTGAAAGGTACTTTACCTAGATTGCTCCAGTAAAAACCCAACTGTATAAATGGGTAATTGTATGTAAACAATAATGTGATATCTTGTAACAATTGTAAGTTGCCCTGGATAAGAGCGTCTGCTAAGAAATAAATAATAATAATTGTCCCCAAGGATTTGGAGCAACTTTACAGAATCACACGTTTTGCAAGCCAACATACAAGCTCTAGCTATAATAATGCAAAGAGCACAGATAGTTAATTACCGGTTTCAACCACAGGGCCAGGATTCTTCCCATTGGGCACAAATGTAGAGTTGCCATCTCAGCCCATTGAATTGAATGGAAAGGCAAGGGCTGGACGCGAGGTAGGAAAGTTTGTGTCTAATGCTGATGTCAGTATTATTAACTGATCAGCCACTAGTCAGAGAGTATAATTTTTAAAATATTCTTAAAAGATAGAATTCAAACCAAAATATGTTTTTCCAGAACAACTGCACTCTGTTGTAAAATAAAAAGCTTTGTGGAACTAAGTTTATAGCAAATTTGTGAATTTTAAGAACTTACGTTTAGCATATTATATGCATCTCGATGATATTAATGATGCTCTGATCCACCTTCTTTGAATCAACAGAGAACCTAGCATGGGTATTGATTTTGGGCAAAATATTTATTTATTTATTTTTTTAAATACAAAAGAACACTTTGGTAATTGTGGTAAAGAAAAAAAATAAAATAAATAAATCATAGAAAAAAGCTAACTGTCCAGAAGAGACGTTATCAGTATTCTGTAGGTCTCAGATTACTGCATATAATCAAGGATTACAATCCATTTTTTTATCAAAGCTGTTGCCTCTGGCAAGCTGGAAAGCCATGGAACCTGAAATGTTTTCTTTTATAAGAGTTCCATTTCTGGCACCTGAAATTGTTCCTTTCATGTCTGATAGTAAAGAACGAGGCGGCTGGGTTCCCTGGAGATTGTTACTGCAGTCTCATAACATATTGGAAGTTGATGTGGCAGCCATGTACACCTGTCAGTCAAAATGAGCGGAATGCAGATGTGGCATATGAGTTCAGCTGCTCAGAAGCAGTTCTCCCCAGTATAATTGATTTGTGTGTGTGTGTGCGTGTGTGTGTGCGTGTGTGTGTGTGTGTGTGTGTCTGTGTGCATTCAAACATTATCGCTTTCCATTTGTAAATTAACTTAACATAAGCATTTCTGCAGGGCAAAAGAAAAAAAAAGAGTCATGGCAAACGTTTCACGTAAATCCCTTTTTTATATTCAGACACAAAGACAACAAGAACATGTTCTTTAATAAACATTAGGAGACAGATATTCCAGTTGCATAAATTCTTCTTTCATTGAAGCCCCATATAGGTGTCTATGTAAAATTACAATAAGAGTTTTTGAGGAAAAAATACAGGACTGGTAATGTACATAAATAAATACAGCCTATTTTATTGAATGTGGGGATAAAGCCATAAATAATAGAATTGATCATTCATTCATAAATAAGAGAATCTGGCTTATTTTGTACATGTATTCATCCATGTTACAATTGAAAGATGACAACCATTTATTTGTGACTGTTAATATTTGCTTGGAGACAATGGGCTAGCTATTTACTCCACATCATCATTAGCCCTAAAACAAATAATAAAAATGCTTACAAGCTCCTAAATGAAATGTTTGATTTGTTTATTTTACTAATGACAATATGGAGTAAAAAGCTTTGAGAATCTAGTCCAGTGAGTTTTCAAGACCACTTCTTGATAAACTTTAGTTAATGCTCATGTCCATTTAGTTTTTGCGGCTATTCATAGCATAACCATGGTTGGGCTCACAACCCTGGTAGGAAGTCATTTTTAGATGGGTTCATTTGGATTTTAATCTTGTGTCAAATCTAGTCCACAAATACAGAAACCAGAAAAAAAAATCATTACATTCTGTCAGACCCACTTGACTCTCTGTTAGCAGATTTAATTATCTCAATAAATCGCCAAAATATGTCTGAATATTCATTTAATGAAATTTGGAGGAAGGACCTGCCCCCTGCAAAACATATAATAATGTTCTAATGCCTCTGCCATTTCAATCTCAATCCTTGTTCTCTCATCTACTTAATAGCTATTTTAAATAAAATATTTAATGCTTGCTATAAACTCACTTCATTGACTTAAGCATTATAGTGGCATGATTTATGATTTCAACTTCGTTTTTATGTTTAACTCTGATTTTCAACCATTAATATTTCAGTCAAAGTGCATTTAAGAAAATTCTCCTACTCTCACCCAAAAGTCATCTAGGAAATTACATTATTTCATTTAACCTGAGTAGAAAAAAGTTCAGTCAAATATAAACAGACTTGAATTAATAAACAGACTTAAATTAAAAACTAGTTCCCACCACACAGCACCTTGTGTTAAGAGCCACCACACCTACATTTTGTTAATTGTAGTGTTTACATCTTTTTTTATAGCTTAGAAATACTTCAAATAAGTTACTTTCAATAATTATCACATTTCCAGTAAGTGCAAACTACCATCTAATGGGTTATTTAATGTAACATACTATATTCTCTGTTACTAACCTGAACTAAAGTTAACTGCAGTCTCCATTTTCACTCATTATCTGTATTAACAAATAGCCCATAATGTAAGTATCGAAGGGGATTACAATTTTAAGACTACTTTCAAAACTTTTTCAATATTTTTTAGAACTACATTCATAATTTTTAAGTAAAAAAAATACAGTTAGAATTATTAGAAATTAACTGAAATTCGGGGGAGGGATTATTGAATGATTGGTCTCTCATTAGGATTAATGAATAATTGCTCTCTCGTCAGATTCTATAGCCAGGTGTCGAGCGTGGTGGTGTTGGACCTCAAAGTTACTTAAAGTGACTTACCTTAGCTTTCTGCTTTGTTGTACGTATTGTTGCAATATCTTTCTCAACAGAATTCCGATTGTTTTGATATTTTATGAACATATCTCTGCTCATAAATCAGTTTTGACTAGTTATTTTCGTTTCACATCAGTTATGCTTTGGGTTCTCCCATTAAAATGTTTTTTTAATTTTCACAACTGAATTCATGGCTGGTAAAATCTAATCTGTTAAATCAGAAACATTTAGTTGGTTCCCAACCCCTCAGAATTTTGATTGGTTCATCTGTCCTTCCTTCTGACTCTGGCATCGGTTCAGAGGGGTGGGAACAGGGTTATGAATATGGATGACAAGCCCCATATAATCACAACATCCATTCACAGAACCTCCACCCGAAGATGCAAGGTGTACAGGGGGCGTACCTCCAACCATATGAATATTTATATTTGTACTCAAAATGTGGGCAAGACATTGTGTGGCAGTGCGCCGCCCCTGTGCGTACTTTATGTGTTATTTGTTGTATGTAGTATTGTTGGTGTAGGTATAAGTGCATGGGATATAAATGGGGGGGGGGGTGTAGCACGAGTGATTTAAAATATATAGTTGTATTTAGGCACAGGGATTGCACAATCACTTCACATGCAGATAAAGTATGTAATAGTATGTGAGCATGTGCAGTGCACAGATTAGTTCACATGCTGGGATTTAAGCGAATAATTAATTAGTAACTGAAGCTCTGCACAGCTGTATATATATATATATATAGAGGCATGAAGCACTCACTCGGGGTTGTGTGTTCGAAAGTGCAGAACAAGTGTAGAGCGGAGGTAAAAGAATAAGAAAAGAAATAACAATTGCTAAGCATGCTGGCTTTTAAACCAGCACATTACTTGTTTGTTCGTCCACTGTTGGTTAGTGTCTGTTTGTTTTGTCTGTTTCTGCCAACGCGCTGTTTTCTTTTACAAAGTGTTTTTGTCTGTTTAAACTTTTTATTTGCAATAAACTGGTGCAAGCAAGCACATTCACCATTTCACCTTGCAGTACTGTGTGTTTCTTCCGGGTCTGATGTCACCACTCAAACCATCCTGTGACACATTGTCACACAGAACACCTTACTGAGGCAGTGAAATCTGCTGTATTTCTTTATTTATTGTCATTATATGGGGCTTGTCAGGCATATTCATAAACATGTTCCCACTCATCCGAACATATATACATTTCAACCATAGGATGAATATTGCATGGTGAAGGTCTCAATGGTCGCAGGCCAAGGAAAAAGCCACTCTTAGGAAAATGTCACAAGGACAATAGCTTAAAGTTTGCAAAACAGCATTTGAATGATGGATATGAGTTCTGGTCAAAGGTTTTGTGGAGTGATGAACCAAAAATCGAGCTATTAGGTCACAGTGATTGTCGTTACGTTTGTAGGAAGTCTGGTGAGGCATACAAAGAAAAGAACACCATACCTACTGCATGCACCTAAGCATGGAGGTGGTAATATCCTTGTATGTGGCTGTTTTTTTTCTCTAACAGCACAGAAAATTTGGTTCCAATACATGGTAAAATGGATTCCATAGCATGCCAACAGATATTGGCCAATCATCTGAAACCCTACAAAACTTGGTTTAAAGCGCAACTGGACGTTCCAACACGACAATGATCAAAGCACACATCAAAATCTACTTCAGAATGGATGAAGAAGAATGCAATCAAGGTTCTGAAATGGCCTAGTCAAAGTCTCAATCTTAATCTGATTGAGAAACTTTGGTATGAGTTGAAGAATTTGAATGAACTGGAACTATTTTGTGTTGAAGAATGGTCAAAAAAAGAATCATGCCAAAAGCTCACTAATATCCTAATTGTTTAAAAGAGGTTATTATTGCTAAAGGTTCCTCAACTAGCTATTAATTTCATTTTCCTTTGTCAGGTTATAAATACTTTTGAATTAGCATTTTCTAGAGTTTTGCAAAAAAAAATCTGAAATAAATAATTGCCTTTTTTCCTCATCCACAAAAGCAAAACTTTTGCTACAAAAGATGTTTCATATAATTGTTTGTTTTTGAGAAATTTCTAGAAATTATAAATTTCCATTGGGGTATGTAAACTTTTGACTACAACTGTCTACAGGTAACCAGAGTCAGAGACAGATAGGTAAGTGATCCTGCTTCAAGTAACATTATCTGTATTTAAGTACAATTATAAAGGTGGTGTTGTTTTAATTAGGTGATTTACTGTTTGTGATTAGTACCAGGTGAGTGTGGTTAAATTGAATAGAGGTTGATTTGCAATTTGATTGGTTTCCACACAGCTTTTTGTAGTTGTGTGATCCCATTGAAGTGCATTTAAACTATTGTGTTGCTTAAGTAGTGTCTTTAGCGCAGTTTAGCAGCTGTTAGCCAGTTCCCTTGCAAAGTGAGGGTGGAGCCTACTTAAGCTGAGTGAATCTACTAATGGTCAGTCTACAGGTAACCAGAGGCAGAGGCAGATAGGTAAGTGATCCTGCTTCAAGTAATTAACCCTTTGCGGGTTCAAAAGGCACTGCATGTCAACAGGACACTCACTACTGCATCTCCAGCCCCGCCCCACTCCTTGTTCGCTGTATTTTTCACATATCTCTTGATAGTAATGCATACTGATAAATCATCTCCTGATCACTCGATTTATAACCAAACTCCTCAACAATGCTATCCAAGTCATTATTTCATTACTATAACATCTCAAAAAGCTTGGCAAATGTCTGGAAATTCTTTGAGCGTTGGATGCGGAAGCAGCTATCTTGTTTGTTTATGTCCATGTTATGTCTGTGGTGAAGGGACTATGTGTATTGCTCAGCTGTGGGAGATCTGTGAGGAGAGGCTGTTGGAGAAATTGGAAGACGCCAAAAACTAGATAGGTCTGTACCCTCCCCCCACCGCTCCTGCCCCCATTACTACTGTACCTATCTGTCCTGCTATGACTGTCTCTCACATCCCTGTTATTCTGTCCTCTCACTCCCATCCTCTGTCCTCTCTCCGCCGCTGCTCCCTTAACCCCTCTAACCTCATCCCTCTGCCTCTCCCCCCCTCCCACTCTCTCCCCTCCCACACTCTCTCTGGTGCCCTCTGGAACTGTGACTCCTCTGCTAACAAAGCTGATTTCATCTCTGCCTTTGTTTCCCAACTCTCTCTCGATTTCCTTGCTCTCACTAAAACCTGTCTCTCTCCTGATAACACTATAACTACTGCTGCCCTGTCCTCGCTCTACGTCCTGTCCCATACTCCACGTTTCACTGGATGGGGAGGTGGGACTGGTCTTCTCCTCTCTCCCTCCTTACTCTTTTCTGTCCCCTATGACCTCTCCTCACTCTGTTTTAACACCTTTGAATTTCAACTCCTGGCAACTCCTGCTAATTTTACTGTACAGTCCCCCTGGACCTCTCACTCACTTTCTCGATGAACTCGACTGTCTCCTCTCCTCCCTCACCTCTCTGGCTACCCCAACTGTCCTGTTAGGTGATTTCAATATCCATCTCTCCAACCGCACACACTCTGCGGGATTCCTTCCTCTCCTTCACTCCTTCAACTTCCCTCTCTCTCCATCCCCTCCTACCCACAAAGCTGGCTGTCAACTGGACCTCACCTTCTCCAGGGCCTGCTACCCCTCCACTCTCTCTGTCACCCGTCTGGACCCCTCATCACTATTTCATCTCTTTTTCTCTGTCCCTCCCCTCTCTCCCTACTCCACCTACCCCCACTGTCACCTCACATCGTAACCTCTGCTCTCTCTCCCCCTGTCCTTGCCTCCACCACTCTCTCTCACCTCCCTCCTATCGACTCCTTCTCCCAAATCTCTGTAGACTCTACTACCTCCACCCTCTTCTCCTCCCTCACCTCCTCCCTCGATTCCCTCTGTCACCCTCACCTCCCAACCCTGGCTCTCCTCTGTGCTCCGCTCAGCAAAAATCAAACTGCGCTCTGCTGAAAAGAAATGGAAGAGAACCAAACTCCCTGTTGCCTTAGACCTCTACCGCTCCCTCCTCTCCCCCTTCTCCTCTACTCTCTCCTCTGCTATACACTCCTATTTCCAATCTATTATCCAATCCTCCACTAACAACCCCCTGAAACTATTCTCTACCTTCTCCTCCCTCCTCAACCCTCCCCCCTCCTCCTCCATCCTCTATCTCATCTAACGACTTTGCCTCTTTTTTCTCCTCTAAAATCTCTGATATCCGTAAATCTCTGATATCCGCATCAGCACCTGCTGATTCCTCCTGAGCAACATACGAAGAATCTGACCCTTCCTCACCAACTACTCCACGCAACTCCTCGTCCAGGCCCTGGTACTCTCCCGCCTAGACTACTGCAACTCCCTCCTGGCCAGCCTCCCTGCATCCGCCACCCGTCCGCTCCAGCTCATCCAGAACTCCTCTGCTTGCCTGGTGTTCTCTCTGCCTCGCTTCTCCCACGCTACTCCACTGCTCTGTTCACTCCACTGGCTCCCATTCACCGCTCGCATCCAGTTCAAGACTCTTGTACTCGGCTACCGATGCCTTGACCAGACTGCACCCAGCTACCTCCAGACCCTCCTCTCTCCCTACACCCCCACTCAACCTCTCCACTCCTCCTGCAGTAGAAGACTGGCTGTACCTCTGCTATGCTCCCCTGCCTCCAGAGCCCGCTCCTTCTCCACCCTCACCCCGCAGTGGTGGAACGACCTTCCTATGGATGTCAGGACTGCCCAGTCCCTGACCACCTTCCCGTGCCTCCTCAAGACACCCTCTTCAGACAACACCTGTAAAACTCAACTCTGTTGTCCTTCTGGACAATATAGCACTCTGCCTTTAATGCACTTTAACTTGCACTTATCTGCTCCCTATTGTACTGTATTTAATCCTGCTGTAACTATCAACACTGTTATCTGCTCTTGAGCGGGTGGTGTGACATTTCCTGACTTTTGTGGCTTGAAGCTTAAAGAGTAAGTAGCAGGGTTCTGAAAAATATAACATTATACAACGTTGCTACAACTGTTTAAACAACATACCTGTAATTTATTTTCATGTTAACATGACAACTTTTTACACTTATAACTTTAAACTCTGTTTCAAAGCTCTTTTCAAAATGGCCACTCCAGTGCACTGTGACAAAGTGGCTGAGTGGATACAGGTGCAGGAGTGATTCAGTGCGTGAATGAAACAGACAGAAATGATTGTAATCCGAAAGGATTTTATTACTGGTTTCTAGATCTGGCGACCAAACAATAATCCCCTGGCAATACACACCAATGTGTACTGCATGGGGTAAATAACAATATGATTGCAGTCCCAAATAATAAACAATAATATCCGCCCCACAATAATACACACACGGTCACCAGTACTGGGTGCATGCAGTAGTGCTCATGGTGGGTGATACAAGTTTATTTCATGACAGTGGTGAAGTATTGTTCCAGCTTTGTGCTGGCCCAAGGCGACAGTTCCGGAAACCTGTTAGCCATCTGGTAATTCACAAACAAGACAATTACTAACAGACAAAAACAAACAAAACACTCACAAAACTGTTACGTTCTCTGGGGTCTCTCACAGTCCTTCTAGGTTAAAATACAAAACCAAAACGAAGGAACAGATTGCGATTCTCCATCCCCTTTTTTGTCGTCACACATGACCCCTTGGTAAACGAGTGCAACCACCTCTCCAATCAGCGGCTGCCACGTTGTTTCCCTTCCGGGTCAATGCGTTATTGCAACGGAGTCTTGCCCCCTTCCAGGCTGGCCGACTTCCCTTGAACCCTGGGAAAGAACTGTCAGACCAGCCCGTCCAGAGAACTCTGTTCTCACTGCTTAGCACCCTCACAGGTCGGGAGGGAGATTTACAACCAAGAATCATTGTATTTCTGTCACATACACTGATAGTGTAAGGATTATACATTGTCAAACAGGTAACACAGCAATAACGATCTGTGATGTGGTACGGTACAGCAAAGCCAGAGCACTTGTTGTTATGTTTTTTTTTGTTTGTTTTTTTTTTCTTCCTGAAGTGATTTAGAGGATATTTCTCAAACCCCAGTGCACTGGAGCAGCCATTTTGAAAAGAGCTTTGAAACAGAGTTTAAAGTTATAAGTGTAAAAAGTTGCCATGTTAACAATGAAAAGAAAAATAACAGGTTTGTTATTTAAAACAGTTGTAGCAACACTTGGGGATGTATAACGCTATATTTTTCAGAACCCCGCTACTTACTCTTTAAACCATATATATTTTTAACAACATGTTTTGTAAATAATTATTAAAATATTGAATATTTATAGAATGATAGAATTCAGCGAAACGTTAGATCATGTATTACATGAGCATATGGGGGAAAAAAAAAACAAATAATGTATTGGAAGAACCATACAAATGTGGTCTTACATCTTAATTTAAAGATGACTATTATATGAAGTACTCTTCTGTTTGTAAGGATGCCAAAGTTGTTCCATCCAGGCATAACTTTGGCCCAGAAAGGCTTATATAAACTTGAAATACCCATATGGTATGCCCTACTAATTCTCACATTCCTTGTCAATGTCAGTGACAGTTTGAATCCTTTGATTATGGTTTGCTAATATCTATCTGCAATGCAGGTATCTGTCAAAGCTGTATCCACTCATAGTCCCCAAGGTGCTTTAAGTTTAGGAGTTTGTTTGAATGAAAAGAAAAGAAACCTACTGGGGTCAATGTATTTAAGCAGGATATGTACAACAAGTTTTATATTCCAGTGTAAATATATAATATAATGGTATACCTTATTGATTTAAAAAAATACAACTAGGATGATTTCCCTTACCCCTGTATTGAAACAGGTGACGATTCTTAGGAATGTTTAAAATAGAAGTCTCTGACACACTTTTATGTGTCTCTCTCCCTTCTGGCCTGAGCTGTGTTGCAGCTGAGTATTATGGGGTGTATACTACTTACAGAGCCAACCTAACTCGTACCATATCCAAACTGGTATCCATGGCAATTTAGTTTATCTTACCAAAACAGAATGTCAAGCTAATCCCTTATTTGTTTTTCTGTCCAAAAACATAATTCTCATTTCTAAGCAAAAAAAAGTTTCCTCTTTTACATCCAGGAACTCGAGAGTGAATGTCAGTGAGCGACACGCCTCTGGAGGATAAAGGCCAGCCCTGCCCTGTACGATGAGGGCAAACAGTCCCTAACGGTTTTGCCTCCCTAACCCACTGGAGCACCAAAACCAACGTGACACACTCTCCAGAATCCCCAGTGAAGATCGGCGACTTCCCAAAGCAGTAAACTTTCTTTGTGCCACTACCAACACTATGCATCAAGAAAGAAAGAAAAGGAACAAGATCAAGGTAGACAAATTAAATGTGCCACAAATTGGCTTGTTGGCCTCAAATTGTATCACCCTGTGTGCTTGATCACTAAATATCACCACAAAGGCTGTCACAGAGGAAACCTGCTAATTTGATTGCCCTTTTAAAAACATAGATTCCCTACCACACTTATCAATAGCCTATAAATAACAACACATGCATCAGCTGATTCTAGTTATGTTATTCTGATTTACCAATACACATGTTCAGATATGGCCTCACAACTGCATTGGTTAAACTACAAGCCTTTTTACAATGTACTGTTTCACCTGTATCTTAGCCACACTTCATGGGCTTAGGTGATGCAGGCTGGTTGATGTGTGTAGGAAGCTTGCTTCGGTTCCACTTTAGTGTGCCCTGACTATACAAGCAGTGCAACTGAGAGATTGTAACTGTCTGTAATAGCGATGGGGAATTCGGTATTAGTTGCAAAAAGGTGTTGGATTTAGGTGAAACCAGAAGGCAAATGTTTTGGGTAATGCCAGTTTTCAAGGCTTATCAAAAGCTTGATGCACAGCTGCTTCTTTAAGAAGGAAATGAAACACTTATGCAAAGGAGGGGTTATCATTATACCACTAAGACAGATCTCATTTAAAGTTATAAAGAGTCTGTAATATATTAAGTGAGCTCCTCCTTCCTATTTTCTACCAATCAGCCACATGACATGTACCTGATTGCTCTGCGTGACCTGCGCCCTTGCAAGTGCGACAGGATGATGTCCTTTATCTGCATCTCACGTAATTAATTTTTTCTCATGCAATCTGCCATCAGAGAGAAAGTTTCAAAACTGCCATCCTGCAGACATGAACACCAAATATTAAGCTTTTGAATGAATGCTTTCATCTTGTCATTCATAAAAAGAAGGTTTGTATCACGCCCTTGTAGACTTTTGTTGTTCATTGAGCCGATCAAACACATCTGCGAGATAAGCAAGCATTGCAACCCACTGTGAATCTTGTAGAAATTCCAGCATAAGGAAATTGTGGTTTCTCCAGAAAAAAATTGCTTTTCGTCTCAGCTCAAACAAATGTGTCACAACCCACAGGAAACCCATCATACTTCAGTATGAAACAGCAGTTGCTGATGTTCAGAACCCATTTCTTCACAAAGCACAGAAAACAAACATACATTAGTTGGTCGACATTTGATGAAGTTCAAAACTTTTACATCCTCATCAAGCACCTTCTGAAGATCAGCAGGCATATTCTTAGCAGCTAAAGCTTCACGATGTATTCAACAAAGAGTCCAAGTAGCATTGTGTGTACATGCTGAATTCGAGTCACCAGTCACTGTTCTTTCCTGTCGTAGCTCTGGCACCATTAGTACATACCCCAATAAACCGTTGCCAGTCCAGCCCAGCATCTTTAACTGCCTCAGAAAAAGTGTCATGAATGCTTTCCACAGTAGTTTGACCTAAAAGTGGATGACAAAACAATACATCCTCATGCACAGATCCGTCACAAATATATCTTACAAAAGTTAAGAGCAGTGCAGCTCCTGACACATCAGTTGATTCATTGAGTTGCATAGCAAATAAGTCATTGTTTTTCACTTTCAAGTAAAGCTGTTCATGAACGTCAGCAGCCATTTCATGAATGCACTGTGCAACCGAATCGTTTGAAAGGGATATATAATCCCAGCATAACAGTTGCCATGTCAGCAGCACATGGTGCTATAGTGATTCAGCAATGGTGTGGGGCTTACTGGTTTTTGCTATCCTTAAGCCACCATGTAGGACACACTGAGAGCTTTTGTATTCACACTGCTTGCTTGAAAAATGTCATCCTGTTGTTTTTTTCAGATTTGCTAACTTCCTCTGGAGAAAAACAATTTGTTTGTCCTTCAGGGAAGGATGCTTGATTTCTAAATGATGTCGCATTTTTGAAGGCTTCATACTTTCATGAGCAAGTATTTCACCACAAAGAACACCCTGCGGTTGCGGGTTAGTCACGGATCCAACATATGTAAACCCCAGCTCAATATATGTTTCGTCATATTTCCGACTTTTCGCTTTTGAAACATGACTTCCATGCTCACATTCCTCACTGGCCATCATAAAAGCAGGCTTTTTCAAAAACGGATCCATATTATTACACAATATATTTCACTAATGTAATGTAGTGTATTACATTTTCATATGATATCAACTCTTCTTTGCTTCATTGATTGACTCCTCTCTTTAATGGTTACAGTCGGCACCACTTTATCGGGAAAAATATCCCGAATAAGCGGCTGTCCCAATTAAACGAGGCAGTTGAGATGACCTTAGTCAGAAAAAGAATGAAATCACATCATAGTATGAATAAATGTTAAACATATCATTTAAAATACGAGTCATTTATTCCTAAACAACATTAATCGCACCTGCGATGTTGACATGGCAACTTTCTTTGCAACAGCAGCCTGAGAAACTACAGGAGACTCCTCCTTCTTCATGAGTTCAGCGTGGTTTACGCAAGTTACGCAAGTCACAGCGTAATCATGTACTCGCTGTACTGTGCTTCACGAACCTGTCTTGCTCTGAAAAGCGATCTCCGTTCATCATTTGAAACTACTGTATCCCAATTAAATGAAGTTACCTCCCAATTAAACAGCCTAAATATCATTGGGAAGAACCGTCTCCCAGAGTTATATCCCATTTAAGCAGCAATCCTGATTACCAGGATCCTGATTAGGTGGCACCGACTGTACCAGAATAATCGGTGAGAAATGTCAAGGAAAGAACCACCTAATTATCAGACCCAATTCTAAAGAGACTCACCGTTCACCCTTCCGAGTTTAGCACGTAACCTCCAAATACGATGGTATATCTGTAACTAAGTAACTTCTGGTTGCGTAAAGATTTAGGCAGGACCCACAGATATGATTAGGAGAAAAAAGTAGAAAGTACTAATTAATAGTAATTTAGGGAGGGTGTGCTGTTTTTGTAAGTCGAAGTGCATAAGGGTAATAATTATTTTTTTAAATAAAAAATAAATAAATAAATAAATAAGTTGAATCTACCAAATCCTTTGCAACCTCCATCAGACAGCCCCACACCCCCCCCCCCCCAGTTTGAGAACCCCTGAATTTGAGAATCAGTTATACTCCACCCAGTTTAAGAAAACAAAAGAACGAGAGAGAGAGAGAGAGAGAGAGAGAGAGATAGAGAGAGTCAGGTTCTCATTAGCTCAGCCAGTATTAGACAGGAATGCCTGTGGATTAGACACAAAAATAGTGTCTCAATTGCAGCCCAGTGATATAGAAGGGATTAGGGAAATGAAGTGGTCAGATCATTTGGCTCCTGACCTGCTTGTCATGCCCTGCTACACCCTCATTCTCCAGTTTCTTGTATACGGTAAAGAAGGCTTATACTAATGTGTGGCAGTAAATAAATACACACATAACTCACTGGACGGGGAGGTGGGACTGGTCTTCTCCTCTCTCCCTCCTTACTCTTTTCTGTCACCTCCGATCTCTCCTCACTCTCTGTTAATACCTTTGAATTTCATGCAGTCCAACTAACCTCTCCCTGTCAACTCCTGCTCATTGTACTGTACCGCCCCCCTGGGCCTCTCGCTCACTTTCTGGATGAACTCGACAATCTACTCTCCTCCCTCCCCTCTCTGTCTACCTCAACTGTCCTGTTAGGTGACTTCAACATTCATCTCTCCAACCCCAGCCACTCTGCTGGATTCCTCCCTCTCCTTCACTCCTTCGACTTCTGTCTCTCTCCCTCCCCTCCTACCCACAAAGCTGGCCGTCAACTGGACCTCACCTTCTCCAGGGCCTGCTGCCCCTCCTCCCTCTCTGTCACCCCCCTGGACCTCTCTGATCACTATTTCATCTCTTTTTCTCTGTCCCTCCCCTCTCTCCCTGCTCCTCCTACCCCCACTGTCACCTCTCACCGTAACCTCCGCTCTCTCTCCCCCTCTGTCCTTGCCTCCACTGCTCTCTCTCACCTCCCTCCTATCGACTCCTTTTCACAACTCTCCGTAGACTCTGCTACCTCCACCCTCTTCTCCTTCCTCACCTCCTCCCTCGACTCCCTCTGTCCCCTCACCTCTCGACCTGCTCGCCCCTCCCCTCCCCAACCCTGGCTCTCCTCTGCGCTCCGCTCAGCAAGAATCACACTGCGATCTGCTGAAAAGAAATGGAAGAGAACCGAACTCCCTGCTGCCCTAGACCTTTACCGCACTCTCCTCTCCTCCTTCTCCTCTACTCTCTCCTCTGCTAAATTTACTTATTTCCAATCTGTAATCCAAGCCTCCACTAACAACCCACGTAAACTATTCTCTACCTTCTCCTCCCTCCTAAACCCTCCCCCCTCCTCCACTCCCCTGATGACTTTGCCTCCTTCTTCTCTTCTAAAATCTCAGATATCCGCAAACTCTTTAACACCTCTCCCTCCCCCACACCCCCTCCTGCTCCAACCCCTACACCCACTGCATCCCCTCCTTCTCCACCTTCTCGCCCCTCTCAGACTCTGACCTCTCCTCCCTGCTCCAGGGTCACAAACCCACCACATGTGCCCTGGACCCCCTCCCCACTCACCTCTTTCAAGCTGCTGCTCCTGCTCTACTCCCCTTCATCTCCTCCCTCCTCAACACCTCTCTACTTTCTGGTATCTTTCCCTCTGCCTTCAAAAAAGTCTCTATCACTCCCCTCCTCAAAAAACCTACCCTCGACCCCACCTCCCTCCAGAGCTACCATCCAGTCTCCCTCCTACCATTCCTCTCCAAAACCCTCAAGTGTCCAACCACTCTCTGCTCGACCCTCTCCAATCTGGCTTCCGCACTGCTCACTCCACTGAAACCGCCCTCCTGTCTGTCACCAACTCACTTAAGTCTGCCCGAGCTGCCTCTCTCTCCTCTGTCCTAATTCTCCTCGACCTCTCTGCTGCCTTTGACACTGTTGATCACTCTATTCTATTATCATCTCTCGCTGACCTGGGGATCTCTGGCACTGCTCTGGCCTGGTTCTCCTCCTACCTCTCCAACCGCACTTACCAGGTAACCTGGCGTGGAGCAACCTCCACACCTCACCCTCTCTTAACAGGAGTCCCCCAAGGGTCAGTCTTGGGTCCTCTCCTGTTCTCTCTCTACACCCGCTCCCTGGGCCCCCTCATCACATCCTATGGTTTCTCATACCATTTCTATGCTGATGATGCTCAGATTTTCCTCTCCTTCCCCACCTCTGACTCCACCATCTCCTCCCGTATCTCTACCTGTCTGTCTGCTATTTCCTCCTGGATGCACTCACATCACCTCAAACTCAACCTCTCTAAATCTGACCTCCTTTTCTTTCCCTCCTCCTCCTCCCCCTCCTCTGATCTCTCTATCTCTGTTCCTCTGGAATCTACCACACTCTCTCCCTCTTCCTCCGTTAAGAACCTCGGAGTCACCCTGGACCCCTGCCTCTCTTATTCCCAGCACATCTCCACTCTGGCACGCACTTGCCGATTCTTCCTGAGCAACATCCGAAGAATCCGACCCTTCCTCACCAACTACGCCGCCCAGCTCCTGGTCCAGGCCTTGGTACTCTCCCGCCTAGACTACTGCAACTCCCTCCTGGCTGGCCTCCCTGCGTCCGCCACCTGTCCGCTCCAGCTCATCCAGAACTCCACTGCCTGCCTGGTGTTCTCTCTGCCTCGCTTCTCCCACGCAACTCCACTACTCTGCTCACTCCACTGGCTCCCGATCACCGCTCGCATCCAGTTCAAGACTCTTGTACTAGCCTACAGATGCCTTGACCAGACTGCACCCAGCTACCTCCAGACCCTCATCTCTCCCTACACCCCCACTCGACCTCTCCGCTCCGCCTGCACTAGAAGACTGGCTCTACCTCCTCTACACTCCTCCGCCTCCAGAGCCCGCTCCTTCTCCACCCTCGCTCCGCAGTGGTGGAATGACCTTCCCACAGATGTCAGGACCGCCCAGTCCCTGACCACATTCCGGCGCCTCCTTAAGACTCACCTCTTCAGACAGCACCTGTAGAAATCCTCTGTTTTTCCCCTGGACACTATCACCCTTCCCTAAATGCACTTTATTTGCTCTTATCTGCCCCCTATTTTACTGCATTTAATCCTGTACTTCAGAGTACTGTAATTTGCCAAGTGTTTAATCTGTAGTATTTTATGGTTAATCATATCCTGATGTAACTATCACTGTCACTGTTATCTGCTGTATTATTGAATTGTACTGTCACACTTGTACTTGCTTGAACAAAAGTCATTGTATTTATCTTGCTCTTATTGTATTATTACTTGTACTGTAACACTTGAAATGTATTTGCTTACGATTGTAAGTCGCCCTGGATAAGGGCGTCTGCTAAGAAATAAATAATAATAATAATAATAACTGCAAAGTATACAGTAGAATAGTATACAATATTACATTATAGAAAACACAGCAAAGTGTTGCAGAACACCCTGCACAAGAAACTTTCACTTCACATTTGCTGTATGCCATCAGCATTGCAGTGCTATATTTTTCAACATAATCCGGATTGTTTTGATATTTTTTTATTCACACATCATGGTCATACATCAGCTGTTGAATGCATTTCGCAGCATTTGCTCAGGGGGAAATTTGAAAAAGTATGTATTTTATAAAGTGTTGAGTATCCAAACTATGCTCCATCCTGAATTAGTGCTGATGCTCCAGTTTCCAATAGGCCGCAATGCAGTGCTGAAGGTAATAGAATTCATAATAATCACTAAAACAGTCAGTGTCTAGTACCTGTAATACTCCAATCCTATTTACTCTGGTCCCCCTTAGTCTAAAATCTTGGACTCCAGTTACCCCACTGCACCTCACACCACCCAGTCACTGAAAAAATCCTATTCACACTGTAATGATTCCTGTAGACAGGATTCGGTAACTTTAAAAATACAAGTAAGTTTGTATGCCCAGCCTCACAGGTTATAACCATTGGTCCAATACCCAAAGTTCTGGACATTTGGTAGGAGTCAATGCAAAGTGATGAAGGGATTAGATGGGAGTTTCTTCAGACCTGAGCTGGATACAGATGTAAAGCAAAGCAAAACCCTGTATTACACTGTATTTGTAGATACACTGTAGTCTGCTATGTGAACTGTAGGACTCTGCTCTACCTTGTTGAGGAAATAAACAGAACGCTGCTTGCGATATTTTGTTGTGTTGTTCTTCTAACTTGCCAGGGACATTTGCAAATAAAAAATCAACACATACAGTGGTATTGCAAGTTCAGTTTAATAACAAAACACTATCTGGTACAAGTTACTAAAACAATGCTTAGTCTCCTTTGTATAGAATATAAACCTCTTGCTTTGTTTTCTAGAGAAACCTCAAGGCGCTACTCAGAGAAAACATAAAAGTACATTCTAAATAAAGAAAAGAATGCAGTAAAAGAAAAGTTCAACACTTTCTGTGGATTAATCAATGTTTGTTTCAGCTCTGCCCAGTTAAACAAAGTAAAATCACAGGTACTTTAAAACAGCTTGGCTAATTTTGATTTAACCACAGCGCTGACTCACTGGTGCTGTAAATAGAATGTATTCATTTGTAAGTGAAACAAATTAATTTGAAAAATATTCAACTTGTTATTAGGTGGCATGTGCCCTGTCACTCGTCTCATATTCGTTCCATTCAGCTGTTTCCTATAATGTATCCTATTCAGTTTTGTTAATAGCTCTTTCATTCATGAGAGAAAGCATACTTTTCTGGAGGGAATGTGTGGGGTCAGCGGGCAGGGAAACGTTGGTCCACAGTTCAGGTATTCAGACAACCAGCTGAAATTTTGGAATATGGCCCTTTTAATTTAAACTTTTTTTCTACCACACGAGAAAGCCCATATAAAATCCATGTTTATTTATGGCCTTTGGTTTCAGGTTTTACTGATTTTTACTGTTTATAAAAAGTTCTAATTCAGTTTTTCATCCACATTATTTTTTTTAGCATTAATAAGTACAATAAATTGAAAAAAAGTCTGTCAACAACATTACAGCAAATCTTGCTATGTCAAACTACTGTCTGCCTGTCAGATCTTCTCTCTGAGTATCTGTCTGAAACTGAACAAGTCTTTATTCAGGCTTTTTAAAACACTAAACTATAAGTAATGGAAACCCTTTTGTGTTGGGGAATAATATAAAAAAAGAAATACTATATGAACGACATAATAAAAATGATCAAAGAGATATCAATTTCAGTTTCAGCACAGCTTTTCCTTTACCAACTTAGAAAACTCTAGAAGAGCAGTTTTGTTTTTTTTAAATCTTATAGCAGGTCACTTCGGGCCTGAATTTCCCTTTACTGGAACTGGCATACATCCCAGTTCAGATCAAATTCAGGCTTGACAAATATGTTGTACCACAAGCAAAACTAAGGACAGGAAACTCACTCTGGGTTTATTCTGCTGGAGTGTGCAAAGTGTAAACTATAGTAATGTGAGAAGCCTCAGAATGCAGCTGCACACACTGACAAATGGCAGACATAATCTGAGTTCTTCTAAACAGTTAAAGGTTCATTTTTATTTTGACTCTGGGGAAAGCCGCACTGCATGAGTGACCGGTGTGTGGTATATTTTTAAAACTCTTTTTGTTTAAATTTAAAAGACCACACATAAAGCCTGCCACCTCTGGTCTCCTGTTTCCTCCTGCCATCTGCCTGCTCGTCATGCTATAAAAAATGACAGCCGTATCAGAAGCGGGTCTGAGCCACTGCAGATAAATCAATCCATCAAATACATTTTTTTTTTAAATCTGCCATGAAACTTAATCACAAAAGGTCATGTCGGGGAGTAAGGAACAGATTAAATTAGCATAGTATTAGATATGGAAAATGATTTCTGTCAAAATCATCTTTACCACAATTATAATATGTTAATTACGTATTTCATTAAGGAAGTTGATTATGGTTCACAGATGAAATCATGCGGGCGAAGACACCTGGAAGGAAGCACTGAAGCCTGAAGCCTCTCTCTCACTCTCTCACTTACTTGCTGGCTCTCACACACTATTGAGATTTCATTCATTGTCATGTAGAACAGCTTTTTGCCAGCTTAGGAACCAGGTGCAGTGTTCCCTTTCCAGGTGCTTTAGCAGCAACAGGGTATGAATTACATATTTTTCTTATTTCTAAGAAGAACAAAAATATATGCCGCACCCATAGAGAGGTGTATATTTACACACTATCCTAAAAATATTTCGTACATATGACCACAGGAGAGTTCATTGGATATTTTAAATCGTTAGAACATGATAGAAAGGAGCAACTATCATTCATCTTAGGGCATGAGAATATTCCTTGTGACATATAACTAGTACAAGTAAAAATGGCTTTCTTGGATACTTGGAGCTTGGTAAAGAAAAACTGATAATAATTAATCTAAATAAAAGCATGATAGCAAAAAAACGGACAAACAAATGTGCATCACCAATGTCGTTAGGTTACTTACCGTAACCCTAGTTCCCTGAAAGAGAAGATATCCACCAACATTGCTTATGGGAAATGCCTGCCTATTGGTAGATATTCACTGAGCTCTCTATACCAGAGATGCCGATAGGCACCTTACTGGATGACATCCTCGGTCCTGCCTACCGAGGGGTTAAAACCATCATTCCACGGAAGCTAAGTCTCTTTTTGCATCGAAGCCGTGAGGGCAACCGATGCAACCTTGCTGGTTGGTGCTCGTCTTCTCTTTCAGGGAACCAGGGTTACAGTAAGTAACTTAATGTTCTCTTTCAATTCGAAGAATTCCACCAGAGCCGTCGCGAGGGAGAAGGAACGGCAGCTTACGAGGGACACATCAGAACCGCTTAAGCCTAGGTTAGCGGTGCAAGCATGCAACCTCAAGGACCCTCGTGCCTATTGAAGGCAAAGAAAGATCTACCACATTCAAGCGGTAAAACCTGGAGAATGTATGCGGCGTAGCCCAGCTAGCCGTCGTACATATATCGGACAGTGAGGCCCCTCTGAAGAGGGCCCAAAATGTTTTGAGAGGTGATATCCTAGGATCCGTATACTGTGACAAACAAAGAGCTGGTCAGAATGATGCAGAGCTCTTGTTCTATCCACGTAACATCTCAGCGCCCGCACTGGGCAGAGGAAGTTCAATCTCCTATCCTCCTCCGAAGCAAATGGATGGAAAGACTCGAGTTCCACATTCATGTGGAAGGCTGTGATTACCTTGGGGAGGAAAGCAGGGTTTGTACGCAGTGACACCCTACTGCCATCGTCCCAAATCTGCATACAGGAGCTGTGCACAGACAGCACCTGTAGCTCACTGACCCACTTTGCAGAGGTGATAGCTAAGAGGAAGGCTGTCTTCATAGACAGATGCTTCAACTCTATGGAGTATATGGACTCAAACGGGGCCTTCGTGAGAGCATCCAGTACGACATCAATGCTCCAGTCAGGGAGAACGGTCCTCCTAGGAGGGCGTAACCACCGAGCGCCTTTGAGAAACCGGGTCGCCAAAAAAAGTAAACCTGGAGATACCAAATCTACGGGGGCATGGCATGCAGAAATAGCAGCTAAATACACCTTCAATGTGGAAGGTGACCTACCAGAATCAAGCAGTTATTGCAGAAACTGCAAGATAACTGGCATGGGGCAAGAAACTGGTCATGACTTCTAGACACCAGTTCTAAAAATATTTCCACTTATAGGCATACAGTGACCTACTGGAATCTGCCCTAGAGCTCTGCAAAGTGCCCACAACCGCGTCTTATAGCCCTAGGGCTGTCTAGTGGTCCCGTTCAGGGGCCAGACCCAGAATTGGAACCTGCCCGGCTCCGGATGCCCGAAAGTGCCTCTCGTCTGGCTGAGGAGATCCAGGTGAAGCGGGATCTCCCAGGGCTGGCCTTGGATGAGCTGGCATAGGGTTGAGAACCAGATTCTCCTGGGCCACAGAGGGGCCACTAGAAGAACTGTCGCTTTCTCTAACCGGACCTTCTCCAAGAAGGCCGGGAGCAGTGGTACTAGTGGGAACACGTAAAGGATTGTCCTGGGCCACTTGTGTGCTAGGGCGTTGACACTGAGTGAACCGAGTGACGCCGAGTGAACCGCCTCATGCCCTGGCTCAGGTGAGAGGGCATCCTCCATCATCACAGGGCCGCGGAGCACATGTGAGACACTGTCAGCCGACGGTGTCTGTCAGCCTTGGGGTGTAAATGGAACGCATTGAGCCACGCTTGGAGTGGGCGCATGCATAATAGACCCAGCTCGATGGCTGATACGGCTGCGGCCATCAGACCCAACAATTTTTGTAACCACACCAAGGGGACCTTCAATCCCTGTTGGAACAGGGAGAAGCAACCCTGAATAGCTGCTACTCTGTTGTTCGACAGGTATGCGTGCATCGGACTGGAGTCCAGCCGGAGCCCTAAGTACGATGGGCCTCGCATCGTTGATGGTGAGGCCCAGCCTCGCCAGATGCTGCATCACAATCGCCGTGTGGGCCACTGCTCACTCTCGCGATTGAGCACAAATCAGCCAGTCGTCAAGATAGTTTAGTACCCTGATCCCCTGCACCCGCAAGGGGGCCAGGATAACATCCACGCACTTTAAAAACATTTGAGGAGCTATGAAGAGACCGAACAGCAGCACAGAGGTGCACGGTTGCCTACTGCCACTGTGGCTTGTAGGTGATGTCTGGGGGGCCTGCCAATGGCTTGACCTCCCCCGCGCCGAAGCACGTGGAGGGAGCAGCGCAGCCACCTGCTGAGATGCCTCGCGCTCTCGTAGGGAGTGCTGTAAGATTTCCTCTACAGCGGGCCCAAAGGTATGTCCCGGGGTTATAGACGCATCCAGCAATGCATGCCTTATCCGTGTCAGGCACCCTTGCCTGCAATAGCCACAGCTGTCTGTGAGCCACCACCAGGCTTGCCAGGCTCCAGCCCAGGGCTTACCCTTGAAGACCGGAGATCTGGAGCAGCGTACTCAAGAGGAGGCGAAGCTCAGTGGCCACCGGCTCTGGGAGCGGGGTCCCTATGAGCATGCCATACAAATATGCAGTCAAGATGCCTGCCGTGTTAGCCAGGCGGGTCACCTGCACTTCCGCTGCATAGGCCCTCTTTAAATGTGTCTCCGTAACCCTGCACTGAGGGTTCGGGCACATTGGGTTTCTAGGCAATCCACCCTCCGGCAGAACCTTAACCAAGGCCGCGATGGTGGAGTCAACCGGGAGGAACCCTGCCAGGCCCAGCTTTTCTGCACCCTCCAGTGAAGCAAGCCAAACGGATGAGTAAAGATAGAAAGGCAGGTGTCCTAGCCAATGAGAAAGTGCACGTTCCACTGTGAGACCAATCAGTAATAGTCAGATAAGCATTGTTACTTTATGTAGCTGGAAACTCCTGGTTATGTGATTGGACGCACTCATGACTTGCACACAATCAGATGGCTGAACAGACTCAAATTCAAATGCACAGGATTTCAGTGGAAGTTCATGATGAATGTGAGATCTGTAGGTGGTTTTGTGAAGTGATCTACCACTGAGGGCTAGTACAAAACTAAACACTACACTACTGACAATATAAATAACAACAGTTTTTGTTTTATTTCCAAAAAGGTACAACTACTGTACTGTATCTCTAAAATGAGTTCCCCCAGGTGAATTGTCCATATGGTGAGTACAGTAAATACACACAAAGCTGTTAACTGATAGTTGGACCATTTTCTAATAGCTGACTTGTTTTGAAATCGAGCCTTGAGATTCTAATAGATTTTAGATAACTGGGACTTACAGACCCTAAGACTACTGTTTATGAAGGAGCAAAAGCTTAAAAAGCAATCTTAACTAGTAGTTTGACAGCTTATTAATTTGGGCCTTTGTTTGTCAGTATGGTTGAAGGCTCGGTGATCATGGCTTCCATTATTACTTCACCTCTGCAGGTTTCCTAGGCCTTAATTTGATCTTTCATCAGCAACCATTCACAAAATGATTAACATTAGCACCAGATAGCCTTTAGCACCAGATAGCCTTTTGCTCTTTATTCTTATGAGGAACTTATACTTGCTTTTGTTTAACATAATTCTATAGAAAAGTATCTATACATTGTATGTGGGTTTTATTTGGGGATGGTACATTTCAAGTAAGATTTTCTCAAAGGTGTGAGCAATTGTTCACAAAATAATTTGCCGTCCCTTGATATCTATGCTGGTCTTTAACCTCTACAGTGACCGCCTGTGTTTAGATCAGACACAATTTAACATTATAACAAAATACATTCCCATTGGAAATGGTCCATCACTACCCTAACTGAATTTCCTAATAGTGGTCTCTATCTTTCCACTTGCTTTGGCCAGCACTGCAAACACCACCAATTTCCCATTCTCAGTTAAAAAAAAAAGAACTGTGTATGAATAAAAATGCAAATCGAGCAGCTCTACTCAACTTCCAGGCTTGGCACAGGCAGTCCATCAAATTATTAAATTATTAATGATGAGTGCAGATGGGAGATTCGAAAGCCATCATTCCGAGGTCCAAAGGAAAACTTTCTGCCAGATTTAAAAAAAAGAACCATTCCCCTGATGATTTAGTGGAGGCGTACGTCACAAATCCTACTGTGCAGGATTCTCTGAGACAAGTTTTTAGCAGAAAGCATCACTATTAATATTATATGCCTGAAGCGACACCATTTTGGATTCTTATCTTATCCAATCTTAAAAGCTAAGAGTTGGGCCTGGATAGTACTTGAAAGGGAGAAGTCCAATTAACATCAAGTGCTGCAGGAAATGGTTGATTTTCAGAACTAGTAACTCTCTCTTCTTTGGCCAGAACTCAACCAATGGCCCAGTATTGTGCTATGGGAGGTACTGTTAAAGCCCACTCTTTCTCCTCCCTTACCCCTCAGTGCTGGAACAACCTACCCATGGATATCAGGACTGCTCAGACCCTGCACCTTCCAGCGCCTCTTCAAGACACACCTGTTCAGACAGCATCTGTAAACATCACAACTCTCGACTATACTGAACTATATGTCACCCAGTTGTACCAGTACTTGCATCAGCTTGTACTTGCACTGAACTGATCCATACCTTGCTGTATTCTACTACTGCTCTTAATTATAGCTACTTCCTGTATCTTGCACATGATTTTATTGTTATAGGTATCCGTATTAACGTTTTTGTAATTGCTCTTATTTGAGATTGTGCTCTTATTGGACTTTACTCGCATAAGCAAATATTTTTTCTGTAACTTAACTGCTTTCAGTTAAACTCGCCCTTATATGTAATTATATCTTACTCTTATTTGAAATTGATCTTATTTGCAACTTATTTTATTGTACTTTATAATGGCTCTTATCTGCAATGTGATATTCTGCAATGTGATATTCTGCAATGTGATATTTTGTAACAACTGTAAATTGCCCTGGATAAGGGTGTCTAATAAATAAATAAATAAATAAATAAATAAATAAATAAATAATTTCTGGCAAGCTAACTGATTCAGTGAAATAGAAATAAGTAAGTACTGGCAACCTGACTATAATGCAAGTGTAAAAAGTGTCACTCTGTTTGGCAGGATGCCTTCTGCACAAAAAGGACAGCTATGATTGAGAAACTTCTCAAAGAGTAGCGGCGTGAATTTTCCAACTACAAAAATGAATATTGAACATGACTGCTGAGAATTAGATAGACTTCTGTGGAATTAAACCGCTTTAGAACCTGTAAAAGAATATAAACCAAACCAAACCAAAAAGAAGCATGATGCTCTCCATCTTTAAAAAAACCCAAAGGTGCCGCTCCTTTACTGAAGAAAATAATGAAGCAAACCTCAGCCACAGATGCTATATGTGGTGACACAAGTGGTGACAGCCTGTGAGAATGAAGGCCATGGTGAAGGAAGTAGAGAAATCATGACAAGGTGAGCCATATCCCTGCTGTGTATCAAAGAGGATTGTTTGGACAAATATGTCTAAATCTACTGTATATCTAAATAACCTAAAGACTGTGTTAGACCACAGTTAGGATTGAAGAATCAAAGAAAAGGAAAAAGCATAAAGATTGTATTCATCCCACTGGGGATTGAAAAATCATCGCAGAGAGGACTTCCTACTACAATTCAACAATCCAACCAAATGGCAAATGATTCAGTGTTGACCGGGACTGTTAAGTACAATCTATGTTACATTCTCCACTACAGTTACATAATTTAATGAACCTTAATAAGTAATTCAATAGTTAGAATTACCTCATGTTATTCACATGAAGAGCTTTTAAGTAAACTTGCTATTTGTAGACAAGTATATTTAGATAAGTTAGATTGAGGGGTTGATAATATTAATTGTCTTTGATACATAGTACATGTTCAAGATTTATTTCTGACTAAGATTTCTATTCTTTGCTATTACTGTATCCAATTAATTGCTGCTATTACTTGAACTTTTCTTGTGTCTAGTGTGGGTGTTCATAGTAATTCCTTGGTCTCTTCAAACATAAATAATACTTAAAATTGTTCCTACTAAACGTTGACCAACTTTTCCTTTCCCCTGGCTAACTCACAAACAAGTCTTCTATTCATACAGTAAACAGGAGTAGAACGCAACTAAATGTTGCATTTCAGTTGATTAATCCTGTTGAAACATTTTAAAATTCGAATTCCCTGCTTTGACATACTGCAATCTCTTCATCACTGTATCAAATGGTGACTTTTACTAAAATGTTATCATATGTCAGAGGATAAAAGGACCTGACTGATCCACCCTGCTGCAAAGAGTCAAAGTAGCCAGAAACTGTTAGAATAAATTTGACCAATAAACTACATATGAAATGTGGGATTTGTCAAAGCCACAGTAATGATTTGCTTAAAAATAAATATTTTAAAAGGATACAAAGCTTAACAAAATAATTACACTAAATGTTATATTGTGTATATACAGTGGCTGCATGTTCCCACATAATAGTTTAGCATGGTGGAGATCAATTTTAATTTCTCAGTATTAAGTACGGGATCCTATGCAATCTTTACATCGATGGGTAATGCTCCTAATCAGGTGGCAGATGACATCTTGGGAGATCCGGTCCCATTCTTCAGTCATTGCAATACCAAGCTCTCTGATGTCATGCAGAGGGCTACAATGCTGATGAACACACTGTCCTGGAAGGTCCCAATGGTGTTCTATAGGATTCAGGTTCTGAGATCTTGCTGGCCAGTCCATAACCTCTATAGTCTCTTGTCTAGATAATTCACAACAACCTTTGCAATATGACATCAGGCATTATCTTGCATCAGAACAAAGACAGGACCAGTTGCAAAAGCAAATAGACTTCCTACAGGGTCCAAGACTGTGTCTATCTACAATATGCTATAAATCCACCCTGTGAGACCTGCAGTGCAGATGGCTCCCCACAACATAAGTGAGTCCCATCCAAAACAATCACTGTCCCGTTGCTGTCCTAAAGTGGCTCTTCATACTCGAACACCTCGATCATTAGTTGAAAGACAGAATCTTGGTTCATCAGTGAACACAACAGATGTCCAATGACGAAGTTGGTGAACAAGGAAGATATTTGTCTGTGGGGTCAATTGAGGAGCTGTAGCTGGTCTTTTTGACATCAAACCAGACTCATGCTATGTGTTTCTCACAGTTTGGCCACATATGGTGACACCAGTTGCTGTCCTGAAATGGAGGTACAGAGTGGGAGACAGAGCGAGAGCAAGTGGAAGTGAGAACCAGGGAACCACAACAAGCGAAAGTGAGGGGGAAGGAGAAGAAAAGGGGCTACCGCCACCAAAAGAATAAAAGTATTTTAATTTAATTGCTACTGTTTTTACCCTGCAATTGGCTTGTGTGCATAGTCCATCTAAACAACACAGAACAGTAGTCCCAACATAAGCCCCAAGCTAACACAAAGTATTAAAACATTTAATACTATAGGGTAATATTATACTACTGTCACATTTTAACTGGTAAAGCAAGATACATTACAACAGTAAAACTATCCCTTGGAAACAAACTCAAATTTATCTAAAGGACAAAATGCAGTGCCAGGTTTGCAGAATGTGGACTTCTCTGGATAACCCCACCCAGTAGGAATACACCTGTGAACAATGCCAGCTGGTCTCTGACCTTGAAGCTAGGGTGGCAGGCCTTGAGGCAAGACTGGCTGGACTGCACAGCATGACAGAAGTGGAACATTTTATAAAACAGTCTTTTAGAGAGGTGTGCACTCAAATAGAGGAGGGGGGGAGTGAAGAAAAGTCAGTACCAGGTAGGGACTGGGTTACAGTGGGACGGAATAGAAGGAAAAGGAATGCACCCTCTGCCAAAACAGCAGCTGCAGAGCTGAGTGTTTCGAACCAGTTTGCTGTCGGAAAGGACACTGTAAGCACAGTGAAGGGTGTGGTGTGGAGACAGGGCATCACGGTTCCACAGCCCCCAAGGGAAAATTCAAAAAGGGCAGCAATAGTCATAAGGGGCTCAATTATTAGGAACAGAACAGTGTGCAGCCGTGATCCTGAGTTGTGAATGATGTGTTGCCTACCCAGTGCCCAGGTGCCCAATATCACGACACAGGTGGACAGACTGTTGGCATGGGCTGAGGAGGATCCAGTTGTCGTAGTTCAGGGGGCTCTGCAAAATAAATTTATAGAGCTAGGGCAAAGGATTAAAAGTAGATCCTCTATGGTAGTTTTCTCGGAAATACTGTCGGTTCCCTGTGCAGGGCCAAGACGACAAGTGATGATTAGAAGCTTTAACACATGGCTAAAAAACCGGTGTAAGCAAGAGATGCACAGGTTTATGGGGCACAGGGGAACCTTCGATGGGGCATGGCCTGTACAGGTGGGACAGACTGCATCTGAACAGGAGGGGATCCAGTGCACTGGGGAGACAGTTAACAGAGTAATCAGGTTAAACTAGGGACTTGGGGGGCAGAGAGGCTAGAGCCAAGGGGAGTTACACTACAAACTACACAGAAAACAACAAAGTGCAACCAAAATAATGCCAATGTTCATAAACTGAAATGCCTGAAAATAAATAACCACCTTTACTAGAATACAATATCTTGTATGTATCAAAAACACATCAAGACTGAGTTTGCGAAATAGGTTTAGATATCTATAGGTTAATGGGAACTTGCCGGTAATAGGTTTGTAGATTAACCAAAAAATGAACTAGGCACTTGTACTATAGATTTTCTGCCTGTAAACCTAGCAAGCTTTATATTCAGTCAGGACAATCTTGCGTTAAATAACCACCTTTATTAGAATAGAAAGTCTTATATGTATCAAAAAACATTGACCCAACAATGGGTGAAGATGAATGAGTAAAAACAAACAAAAAAATAAAATAGCATAAATATACATAATAGGTGGCATCAATATAACAAAGGATATGCTAGGGTTAGATCCTGGAGTAAAGTCCTTCTTTAGGACGCTGATTCCAGATGTTGTTGGACAACGAGAGAGTCTTTAAAATTGTTCCTTATGTAGATCACATAAGCATCTGAAGACCACCGACCAAGCTTTTTATGACATGCGCATGAATGTTTTTCTGAGCAGCTGTGGTTGCAGATCCAATCCTGAAGGAATGGCACGAATAGTTT
Source organism: Acipenser ruthenus (assembly GCF_902713425.1). NCBI lineage: Eukaryota > Metazoa > Chordata > Actinopteri > Acipenseriformes > Acipenseridae > Acipenser > Acipenser ruthenus. The sequence continues at coordinate 35,996,073 of NC_081192.1, forward strand.
GAGGAAGAAAGGTCGCCTTTTTGGAGATCTTAGAGTCTTACAGAAACCAGACTTGGAGACTGACGGGTTCTGCGCAGTTAGAAACAGCAGGTCCAGAGGTGCGGATCGGGGTCTGAAGGCCAAATAGCTCAGCATGAAAGCGTGGGGACAAATAAAAAAACAGAATTAGTACGAGTATTAGACTATTAGACTAGTATAAGATATTGTCAGCTGTCTAATTTGGCATCCCCCTGTGTTTCTCACTGTCAATACCAATCTTGTGTGTATTGTATATAAAATAAATATATAAACAAATATCTGTAAACAATAACGTTATATGTAATACAATATGCATTTTTAATATCATTTACACGACTCGTGTTTATTCCAGACATAACAGCACAATCCACAGAGCAACAACATTCGTGAAAACTTTGAAATCGGCACAATCGTTTATAATCAGGTAGGTCGCATAGTTAATACATAAACATTAATTATTTAGAGATTATTTTAGCTGCGCATGTCAGAGACGTTTAATATAAACAAGCTATAACTGATTATACACATCACAAAGAAATCATGCCGTCCTGTCGAAAAAGTTAGTAAATGATTGTAAAATGCAGCCGACAACTGCTGCGCATGCACATCACTCGTATTTTACCTCAGACACGAGCAAGAGCAAAAAAATTAGACGTGCCTGTGGGACGATCTCATTTTATGCATGCGCAATGCGCCAGGGGAACCAGATTTCTGAGGGGGTACTGAATTGGTTACAACACCGGCAGTGTCACAGACACCTGAAGCGTTTTTTTAGACTAATAAACAGAGTCCTGAGCCATTAATCAGCTTTGGGGCTGAGCCTGATATCGGACCGGTTTTTGCGGTCCAATATGCATCCCTAATTTATATATATATATATATATATATATATATATATATATATATATATATATATATATATATATACATATATATATATAATTACCTTTTTCTGCATGCCAAACATTCAGTGAATGAGTGATCGTTCTCCTCTGTTCCCGAAGGTATTTTCTGAAGTGTGCCTGTCTGCTGTAATTTCTTTTATTGTCAAACCTTCTACTGCCTTTATTGCCCTTTTTAGCCCCTTCAGTTCCATAACATTACTGCTTTTCATCTGTTACCTAGAACAAAATAGCTGTTATATAAAATCATCAAAATAATAAAAGCGCAACAAGATGCCATTTTATATTTACATACACAATTGTCACTATATATAAGTTTTAATAGAACATAAGAAAGTTTACAAACGAGGAGGTCAATCGGCCCATCTTGCTCGTTTGGTTGTTAGTAGCTTATTGATCCCAGAATCTCATCAAGCAGCTTCTAGTATACACATAACTGTAGAATAAAGTTAACATTAACTCATTGTCCATGTGGTTTATACTTGTACATATGCCACAAATGCACTTTTGAAAAATAAACTTAGCTTGCATAAAATTGAAAAGAAATCAAGCAGGGTATAGCTGACATACTGTGCGCTATGACCAGGACTGTCTGCACGGCCATCTCCTGCAGCACAGAAGTGTGAACCAGAGGCTCTGATTTCATTAACCACTTCTGTCCGTTCTCTCTCACATGGAACGAATGGCTGGTTGTAAATACAGAGGCTGGTGGTCAAAATATGTGCTATAACTGATAGTAGTCACACCAAGGTGTTGCAAGAACAGCAGTGCCTTGGTAATTCCAGATCCAGAAAATAACAGCACTGAATATAGCATTACATGGAGTTTTCCCGATAAAAGGCTGACTGCTCCAGCTCCTTGAAAAGTTGCTAGCAGTGCAGTTCTGTATCATTTCTATCTGGGACCCTGTGGGAATGGTGCTTGGTGTTAGATCTCCCTCTTGACCTGTGAAAAAGGAACAGAGTACCCTTAACTAAATGGCACGACAATTTATTCAAAATAGCAGAACACTAAAACATCAGTAAACAGAAAGCCATAGACTAAGATATTGTCAGCTGTCTAATTTGGTATCCTGTGTTTCTCACTGTAAATACACCCAATATCAATCAAACCCTTTGTGTGTGATAATGGGGCACAGGTAGACACTCTGTGCAAGTTTGACATTTCTAGTAGCCACTGCCTGAAATGCACAGGGGATACCAAATAATACAGCCATAGACTAAGATATTGTCAGCTGTCTAATTTGGTATCCCCTGTGTTTCTCACTGTCAATACCAATCTTGTGTGTATTGTATATAAAATAAATATATAAACAAATATCTGTAAACAATAACGTTATATGTAATACAATATGTATTTTTAATACCATTTACACGACTCGTGTTTATTCCAGACATAACAGCACAAACCACAGAGCAACAACATTCGTGAAAACTTTCGTGATCATTTACTTACAACTTTCAAGTTTTGAAATCCAAAAAATATATAAATAGGCTACTTTGAAATCGGCACAATCGTTTATAATCAGGTAGGTCGCATAGTTAAAACATAAACATTAATTATTTAGAGATTATTTTAGCTGCGCATGTCAGAGACGTTGCATGCACTAGTCATTTCATACAGGCACACAGAGAACTGCACCTATTTACCTATTCAGATTATGCTGTATGCAGTGAGATTTTTATACTTACAGATCAAACAAATGTTCTAAATTGTCTGCCTTATCTTCTTGTGGGTCATACTCATAGTCCGAGTCTTCACCACCAGAGCTCTCTGAACTGCTCAAATCATCCTCTATCTCTTCATCATTACTGTCTGTCTAGTATTGTTGAAGGGGTTTTAGGAGGTCACACTGAGTTCCAATCGAAATAGGCTTTGGCTTGACCTGCTTCTGACTCACCTGAACACCTTCAAAAGAACGAACATAATAGTGGTACGTAGAGAGAGAATGATTACTTGTAGCAGGGCAGGTGAGAGCAAGATAGCCCCAACTACACAGACAACAAAAAAGGAAAAAATTAAGCTTTATTTTTTTTTAAGAGAAAATGTTGAACAGTCCAATAATAATAATAACAATAATAATAATAATGTACATACCCTTGATCTCTCTCATTTTTCAAACGTGGTTCTTGACTTTGGAGTCGATGCCAGTATCCCCTTAAAACTGGGCACAGTCCTCTAAATTTTCACTTTCCCAGACCATCTCTGTTGGGCTGTTCTGTACCATGAATGATTTGTTGCCATGTCGCTGGTACTATATGTTGCCATGTCGCGATACTGCTGGCCTCTTTGACAATACCATGGGGTATACCTACATGACAGGGCAACCTCATTTATCACATAGCAAGACGGGTCAAAATGAGCGGAACACAGGTAGGAAAATTGAGAAGGCCCTTTCCAAACTCTGGTACTCTGAACAAACTTCATCCAGCTCTGTGCTAGCTTCTTTTCTTTTGGCCATAAATGAAGCTTGACACCGTCCTTAGTTGTGTTTGAACACCCCCCTAATACACATCGCCGTGACATCATAAAAATAACTAATTTAAATTAAATAATTTAGAATATAATATGAATAAGAAAATAAATTAAACACAAATAATAATAATATTATTAATAAAATTAATAATAATCATGAAAAAAGACCATGAATAGTTTTGACAGATAGAAAGTGAATGACGAGCGGCAGGAGGAGAAGTGACAAAAAATGATTTTGTTTCGCAAAATAATGGATTTTAGAAATAAAATTAGACCTTAAAATATACTGTAGCTATATTCAGTGATATCAAAGAATAGTTTGGCACAAGGTGAGGTATAAGGCCTAGGTGCCTCTTTAAAATTGTCAAGGGGTTTAACAAAGTAACTGCTGAGAATTATTTCACAGGTCACAGAGAACAGAACCAGAGGTCATGGGTGGAAGCTGAAGGGTATATTCAGAACCAAGGGGAGAAGGAGCTTTTTCACAGAAAGGGTGGTGAACCATTGGAACAGGCTGCTGGACAGAGTTGCTAAGAGACTATCAGATCCTTCAAGAAAAGACTGGATGCTATCATGAACAATATTGTATAACCTTCACTGTGACCACAATAAGACCTTTAGCTAGTCACCTGGAGGAAGGCGGTCCATCTAGCCACGGATTGCCAGAGGTTTAATTTCACCTACGAACCTGGTTAGGGTTTTTCTGTTTTACCTCTCCTGAGTGCTAACAGACCACACTGGCACCAAAGTAAGTGAGCATGGGGGGGGGGGGGGTGCTGAATGGCCTTTCCTCGTTATGGAATTTCTTATGTTCTTATGACATTAAGCCTACATGCAGTGGACCGGTGGTGTGGTTGACCTCCCATGACCTTGTCCAGGACATCTAGTGTATAAATCTGGAAATAACAGAAAGGGTTAAATTAAATTGTCCAACTACACGCGTATCCCCCGATTCCAGCATTTGTCATTTCTGGCAGTCTGAACTTCAGTCAAAAATCTTTGTTTGTCACCCTCTGGCATCATTAAAAGTCATGAAACTCAAATCAACAACAACAAACAATGTTATCACCTATGCAGCCACTTGAATAATGATCAAATCTGAAGTCTAAATGGGAGTACCTGCTTTAAAGGGGCCAGCCAGTGCAAAATGCATCTCAACAGCTGTCACGATTTATTGAAGAACATGTCAAATGTCTTCCTAGTAAATGCCTTAAGAACTTTTTTGACTGTAAGTTCATGGCGTTATTTTTGCTATGGATAATATTTGCTCTTTTATTCGTTTGGTGTAGTGTAGAATGGTATCACTTTGGTAATAGCCAATTGTATCACAATAAATATACATTGGCATTCTATTGCAGTACATAATGGTAACCTCATGCTGCCACTTCAGGATTACTGTACAGTTACAAAGCTTTTATGCTTGCAGTGCTGTCATCTGATAATGGTTCTGCTAAGCACTTTTGAGGTTAATACACAGGTATTAAAATACATTTTCTTTAAGAGCTAGATCACCCAAAGCCCCAGTTAAAATTCACCATTAAAACATAAGTGTTTAAATACTATGAACATGTTCCTATGATACACAATTTTTCAGTCTACCTCTGGTTAATTCCAGATTTTAGATGTGGCTCTTATGCTACACATTGTTAAATTGTAATTGTCAAGTCATCACTATGAGATGGTAAAATAATTTGTTTTCTAGCATTATTTTTTTTCAAATTACAACAGTTTTCAAATGTGCCCTTTTCAGACTGTATAAATGTATTTGTATATTTCACAATTTTTTTTACTAAAATACAATTTAAACACAAACCCTTAAAATGTGGGGACCGAAATGTATTTCTCTAATAAAATCTCTACTTTAATGATTCAAACCCATACATTTATTTATAAGAAGGTTGTTACCTTATAAGCATAAATAAAAATAGTAGTTCCTGTTATCACTATCACAAAAACATTTATAACCTCATAATGCTGCTGGTGATATTTGGCTCACAGAGTGACAATGGTGAGCAGGTTCCAAGAGAGAATGCTTGTGTTCTCTCCAGCAAAAAATACACAATGTACACGAACTGGAAGGTCAGAAAGGTTTCTGATAATGTTGAGGACTATTTTGTGTAAGAATGTACTAAACTACCAACAACTAATTATAAATTAGTTTAAAATTGAACATCATTCTATGCCACTGAAACTTTAATGATAAATTCTCCAGTCTGCCCCAAAATGAATATCGTTCACAAAATACAATTTTACTGATAGAGGCAAATTATTTAACACTAAATAACATTTTGCAGTTTTAAAAACATGTGTACATAATGCTATAATTATCATATTTAGATAATAAACAAATATATAAATAAATGTAAAAAATCATCTACAGCGTAAGATCAGCCTGGCAGCAGTTCCATGACTGCTGAAACAGCTGCGGTTGTCTCTGATTCCCAATGAAAGCACACAACACCTGCAACTGTGGGCTGAACTCATACAAATGAACAGGAGAGCTGGATCAGATTGATCTGCCTCCCTCATCTAAATGGAGGCGAACAGAGAGAGAGTTGCCATTGTGCCTTAAGTGACTATTATATTAAAACCATTAGGCAGAGTATACATTTAAACACGTACACCAGTACTCTTGTTATCCATTCAGAATGGACAACACAGCCAACAGACACAAATCACCCCGCCCCCTGCACCCATACTGCAATAGAGCAGGGGCTCTACCCATGGGTGCACGTGTGTGTGTGCAGAGGTGTGTGTGTGGATAAAGAGTTGGTGGCTGGGGGCCATCTTGGTGAAGGGACAGCCTGCAACCAAGATGGCCACCGTTTGCACAGCCACATGGTGGTTGACTGTTTGATTGTTAGATTGAATGATTTATTTTTTGATTGAGAGTGAGTGGTAGAGTGTGGAATATAGCAAAAAAGGAAGGAATAAATGTTTGTTGTTTTGAGAGCTTGTAGGAGGGAGGTTGAGTAAGGGAGTAGACCAGGGGTGGGCAATCCTGTTCCTGGAAGGCCGTGTCTCTCCTGGTTTTTGTACCAACTGTACCCTAAATTACTTAATTGGACCAATTAAATGCTTATTAAAAGCTTCCTGGTCTGACGTCACCACCAAGCCTGTGACACGCACTGTGACACGCACTCACACAAAAGAGGTGATAGAGCCCTGGGCCATCCTGACTAGAGGGGCTTCACCACACTCCTACCACCAAATTCAGAGATCAAAGGCTGAATTTGTAAAGCAAATGGTTAGAGAGCTGCAGTCGGGTTTGATGAAAACCCACTTCAGGCCTCTTGGGAGATATTACCTTCCTCATTATTCCACTGATTGGCCTTATTTCATCCAAGGATTACTGCACATTCTCCTGACTGCTGATGAGCAGCTTCATGAATATACAAAATAATAATAATCCAGCAGCACTGGGCCAGCACTGATTAGAATGGGGAAGCTCGGAGGAAACCAACTTCCCATATGAACTGATAGGAGAGACTACATTTCTAGCTCATCAGTGCTGCAGCACCATCACTTATTAGGCTATTTTTCAACATGCACATGTCTTAGACTGGATAGAAATAATAAAAAAAAAATGTCTGAGTAACTCTGTTCACCAGATGTTGATGGTTTATTATAGTATGATATGAAGAGCAATAAAAGCAACATGTTTTGAGAATGTATACACTAGGACACTGCTTCACTACAGTACAACCCCTCAGTACAAACCCTTACCAGAATCTCATGACTGAAAATGTCTTTCATATGGATTGTGACAGTATAATTATTTTGTGCTTTCACTTCAGTTATATGTTCTAAATTATTTCTTTTGGCTGAGTTCTTCTGGATTACAAAAAAAGAAAGATTTTAAATACAATACAAAATCCAGATTTATTATTTTTGGATTACCTTTGGCTGCAAATGAAATATTTCAAAGAAAAGAAGCTTTGAAATGCAAGACAATGGAGAAAAACAATCCTTTGTGAAAAAAAGATGAAAAAAAATCCACAATAAGTCCCAAAAATGTATTTCTCATTGGTAAGAGAACTCACACTTTTTACAATAAAAGCCCTCCCATCTTTGTTTCATCTTACTTCACAATAGAGTTTCATAAACAATAACACAGTGCACAAATGTGTTGTAAGGTACAAGACAAAGCTGAGAATTAGGCATAGTATAATTGGAAACTGTCTCAATATGGGAATAATTAGAACGAGTCAAAAGCAACTGAACTGTCCATTTTGGAGCGTTTGTTATCCAATCAGATTTTTCCAATCTGTTTTATAATGCAAGATAAAACACAAAATGCCATCTATTGTTCTCTATGTATCTGTTGCTGATGATACAATAAATCGGCTGTCTGTCTCACACAGTACTTGAGTGTTAATTGTGTCAAGCATGAAACTGGAAATTGTGTGTCAGTTGTACTCCAATCACATAAACATATGTGTTTTTGTTCAGGACACATTCATGACTGGCATTAGAAAATATAATGGTGGTTACATCACGGTGAGCATGCAAAGAATAACTGTTGTCTTTTAATGTAGCAGGATGGCTAAAACAGTTGGGTTAAATAATATGTTGCAAAACAGAAGTGTTTATTAGACTAAACAGACTGAGGAACTGCTTAAGCCTGGTATTTTGTGCCAGAAATCCTGAGGTCATCATGGCACAATACAGGCACTTCCCATTCTGTAGTAACTATATATGTTCTTTATTATGTGTGCAATCTTAGAAGTAGTTTTATAGATGTTTTTATAATACCAAATTGAAGGGACTGTTTTAAAAGTGCCATAGAGGATGCTATACCTGTATGTTGTTTTCATTCAGTAATTTTACTAGTGTATCAGTCACATTAATAGCGAAGTCATAAGCCATACAGTATGTATATATATATATATATATATATATATATATATATATATATATATATATATATATATATATAGATATATATTAAACACAAAAAACTACATTTTACTTTACTCTGAAAAAAGACCGGAAATTGTCAGGTAAGGCCACCACTGTGCCCTTACCTAACCCATGTTCTGACAAGGCTTTCCAGCACACACTGCTTAACTGGCACAGTAGGTGGGTTCACTTCAGACAACATGTGTAATCACCACTGGGCAGGTCAGGTCTAAAACCAGAACAACCATGGTTGCTTTCATGTTGTCATAGAATTATATGTGAATTGGAAAAGCTAATAAGAATAGTTGGAATATTATCACACACATCTGGAGTGAGACAAGTTATTTATTGTGTACTTTTCCAAGTATACAAATATTTACAACTGTCATAACCATTTCAGCATATTTTGGTTTTGTTTATGAAATATGCTAGAAAATAAATTTGAAGTATGTGTGGCATAGTAATGTACAGAACCCCTAAAGACATAGTGTAAAAATTAAAATGGGAGACTTACTATCTTACTATACTTACTATAATATCTCGTGCTCACAAGATAGTAAGTCGTGCTCATGAGATAGTAGCCTCCCTTTTTAATTTACACCATGTCCCTTTAGGGGTTCCGTAGTAATGAGATCATTGAAAGGAGACAAATAATATGTTACACAAGCAGTTTCCAACCAATCAGTCCATTCACTTTATAGCTCTTTCTTATCCATTTATGGCATGACTCTTTTAAACTTATAAAGGATATCTATTAGGCTTTTTCAGAGAACTTTTGAATCCACAGCAACCCACTGGTGACTACACATGTTGTCTGAAGTGAACCCACCTATTGTACCAGTTAAGCTGTGTGTGCTGGAAAGCCTTGTCAAAACATGGATCAGGTAGCGGCCATAACTGACAATTTCCCGTCTTTTTCGTAGTGGTGCAATCGGCAGACTAATTTCATATTCGATTATCGTATAGACATTTATCAATGAATCGATGCTCTGACATTTTATTTTTCAAAATAAAGAACACGCATTAGTTTTTTAAACAGAAGATCCAATAACTAAAAACACTGTTGTGCAGAATAGTTGAACAAAAAGGCACAACTTACATTCAAATTAGAACACTTCTGATTATAAAAAAAAAGAAATCCAAAGGAATTCAGAAGTAATTTCTTTCTGAACTATGGTTGTTCATTACTGATAAAATTTTATGTCCAAAAGCAAAACATTTGAATTAATCTCACTAATCCAGACTAATTTAACTATTTTACTAAATTCAGCTTTTTTTAATATATATAATATTGCAATATAATCCAAACACAACATGCTTTGAAACAAAAGGTAAAATCGGTAGATTTAATAGATTTAAAACAAAAACAATTAATTTTTTAATCAAGAAAACGTGTATACAATAGGCATACTTCTGATTTGGGTGTCCAACATGAATGCATATGACTAAAGTCTGTATTCTAGCAATGCGCTAACCTACCATACTAGCACTAAAAGAAGCGCACTCTAACACACTCTAGGTTTTAACACTAGAAGCCCTGCGGTGGTAATTTTGGCAGTTTTTGGTTTTAAAATGTCATTTTCTCCAGTCATGTAACACATATGGGTCAGTGCGTTCGTGTACCTTTTCTGTCCGTATGTATTAAATATTCTCACAAAGCATGAAACGTGGGAGTGCAGAAATAAAGGAGATATATTACATTATATCTAAAAGCCCCGGGAGCAGTCACATTGACAGCCAATCAAAAAACAATTGTATTTTGATTATACAGAACGGTATTCTGTAAAATGTGTTTTTCTAAATTTATGCATCTACGTTGTTCAGTTGCTTTTGCTCATCTGATAATAAACCAATTGCTGTTGAAAAATTAAAAATGTATTGCTATCGTTCCAGTTTTATAAATAGGTATGTTGTAAACCGATGTCTGTTCAGATATTTATTTACTTACATTTTCTTGTTTTGATTTGTAAAATAAATGTTCATATATATATATATATATATATATATATATATATATATATATATATATATATATATATACACTTCAATTGTTCAGATGTTTATGTGATGTATTCAATAAAAAAAAAAAAAAAAAAAATTTACATCCGACTTTTTCTCCGTTCATTGTACTATTTACAGTGTTTTGAATACAGCCGTCAGAAAGACGGCTGTGTGGCTTCTAGGTATGAGTATATCTCCCGTCCTTCTAGTGTTAATGCAAACCAGCAACAGGAGACTTCAAACTGGGTTCTAATTTTATGCATTGATTCACCATTATGTAATTGAAGCTCGGGAAATTTAAGGACAGATGATCAATAATCGATGCATATTAATTGTTGCACCCCTACTTTTTTGGAATTGTCAGCTCCTACCATCAAGTAAAAGATAGTTTTTTGTGTTTAATATCCATTCTTTTTTCACTGGAAGGCTGATTTTAAAACATGATATTTATATGCAATGGAAAGTAGATCACTCCATTTAGATTGTAGTCTTCTCTGTATATCTTAAATGAAGTTTTTGGTTTGCTATGTATTTTTTTTTTTTATTTGTGGTGCAACTCTTAGTTTTTGTATAAGAAACATTCTCTACTATTATAACAATCATTCCCAAGTAGGACCACATTTTAGATACATACACTTATCCACATATACATAGACTTAAACAAGCTATTATTATTATTAGGCTATTACACTTAAGAATTTTTAAAAACATGAAAAGTTTATGATGCAAAGTGCCCGTTATATAATTGTTTTATTTGACTATGGCACCTTGGGAATTTCGCCCAAAGAAATAGTTTTTGTTAAAACACTTTTGTAATGTGTAAGGCCAGGTTCGCCAAATTGCAGACCCCTTTCAATTAAATGACGGTAAGCAGAGACATGAGTAAAGTTTTAAAAAAAAAAATGTAAATAATTTATTATAAAAACAAAATTCTAGAATTTAAAAAAACATATATATTAAAGGCAAAATAATATTGCAAATTATGCAAAGGTTTTACACAAATGCAGTACAAGAATTTGCCACTAGGATGCCACCAGAACCCACACCAGCCTGGACTCAAGGAGACATAAAATTATAATATTTTATTTTCAAGTGCCGCAAGAGAATATACAAATAATAGTTTAGTCTCAAGTGCCACAAGGTGGACAGGGGTTAGCAGTGCTATTCAAATTAGAACAAAGTGAAACCAACTACAAACCAAAATAAAAATGTGCAAACAGAATCGTGATAAAATAAAAGGTGAAATAATAAATCAACCAAATCAAACAAAAACAGAGTGATCAACAGCGATGAAACAGAAAGAAAACCCAGCCACCAGTTCAACAAGAGACACAAACTAAAACTAAATTAAATATATTAGATTACCCCTTCCTCGTATTTACCAATAACGAAAGAAAACAAAAATGTATAAAATAAAATGTAAAAGAAACAGCAGCTGACAATTGTTCCGTCTGTAAGAACAAAAATGACAATAGCAATGTCAGCGTTACATTTAAAACCAAGTTCCGGAAGCTCTTTAACTCACCCTGCAGTTACCGCTACACATTAACTAAGATGTTGTACAAATTACCTTGGGCTTACCCTACCAGTACCTGTATACATCAAAATAAATCGAACATTACCTTGATGAGCAGCAATATTAGCAGTGTCCTGTAGTGAAACAGAATTTTTCCATTGTAAATGATCCGCCTAAAGTTACAGGAACTTCGCTTAAAAGAACACCTTTTTAGCACCGATAGTGATTAGTTGCTAACCAATTCAAAACTGATACAGTTCTGTTTTGTAACCTGATAACTCATCATCAAACTCAAATTCAAATGGTTTATCCAAACTTTTCAAAACTGACTTGTCATTGCGAAAGTAATCTAGAGCTGCTGATGCATTTTTTAACAGATGTAGGGCGGTGCTGTGTTAATAACCATTGTGTTATAATTAATTATTGTATTCATGATTACTGTGTTTTCTTCATTTAGTTTGTCAGTTAGTTTATTAACGTTAGTTTGTCAGTATATTATTGTTTATTAACACATACGCTTGTCTGTTGCTGTTCTCCTACTTATTCTGTAAATTTTAATATGTTGATGCACGTGCATCATGACATAAGTAATAAATACATTTGTATTTATTGATTCATATCGTGATTGGCCTTGGCATGTGTCCGGTGGTCAACTCTGTCTTAGAGAACACTTCGGCTAACAGAACCCTTAGCTTGCTTCCCGAGGGGCGTTCACTTAGCCAGACGTGTCTTAAGAGAATGCATTTTAAATGTTAAAAATGCAATTCAACCACTTGCACTCTGATTTTGTCAAAACATCAGCTCAAAAGAGGGATTTACTGCATAATTTTGTTGGTTCTCTGTTTTCATGTCATATTATCAGACAAGTGTACTTTTTGTGCTAGTACTAGTTGCCTCTTATCAGCGGTTTCCAGGATCCTGTGCATGGGTGAAACTGTCCAGAATAAACAATTAAAATAAATAATATGATCACCGGCTCAGGTCACTCCGGCCCGTCACGTCTGCGGCTTCAGCTGAGTGTGTTTGTGTCCTGTTCCGAACAAGACTGCTAAGTGACACTGACACTGGGGACTCTGCTCACAATGTGCCTCTGCTTGAGCAGGCTCAGGGACCTATGCGTTCACAATAGAGAAAAGAAAAACAGACCCAAGCAGTCACAAAACAAACCCCTGGAGCAAACCGCTTCTGAGATGATTAAAATTAGGATGTTCGCATTTGCACTACAAAAAAAGAGCGAAGCCACCTCAAAGACTACTTAAAAGTGGCTGGTGTAAATGGGGTATTAGGTAGTGAAAAAAGCATGAACATAACAATTATGTCACAACTAATCATGCATTCTTTTAATGATCCTAATGTACAATAATTGTATTTATTTATTTATTTATTTGCCATGATAGTTGATCTTTAAAGCAGGGCTTTTCTTAATTTGAATCCCTGCAATGTCCCCAGTTTCCCTCCAACAGGCAGACAAGGCAGCCATGTGAGAATGTGGCTGGACAAGTTATTCTGACCTAATTGGAGGGAAACTTTAAAAACATGTAAGAATTTGGTCAAGTCAAATTGATTAATTAAGTGCCAATTTGGCTCAACCACATATAAGGAGGAGCTAAAAGAAAGTTCCTCAGCTATTTCTAGCGAAGCCCATTTGTACAATGTATGCCAGAGCAGCAGGCTGTACTGGTATTACTGCACCAAGATAGTCTGTTTAGGTGTTTCTTTGTGTTTCTGTTCAATTCAATTTGTTGAATTATTTTGTTTATTGTAAATAAAAGTGCACAGAAAAGCAGTTAACTGCAGTCTTCAGTCTCCTGTCTGCTATTCCTGATGCTAGCCAGCTGTGCCCACAAAGCTACCCTTCCACAAACTGGCATACTTTTTGGTACAGGTTCAGTGAAAAGAAGATATAAGTTGAGTTTTTTTTTTATGGACCAATTGATATGCAGCATTTTTATGTTTTAGAAACATACACAAGACAATTAGATGTGGATTTGGAAAGTAAATTTATTACAAGAAGAAGTGGCTACTTAACAAGTAGAATGCATATTCAGCACTATGTTTATAGGCTATTTAGATAATGTAAATACCATGTTATAAATTAAGACATATAGATAATAAATTAAGAGCTGAGGAGAGAAGGCCTTTCCTCGTTCTTCCCAAAATTCAATTTTTTGTGCCCCTGCTGTGAGTGATGATTCACAGCAGTCACAAATTCTTGTTCTCAGAATGCTCTTGTATACTCCAGGGCTTTCATTAAGTTTTACACTAGCAGGGGGAATTTAAAACAGCAGAGAGCTTCAATGACATGCAATTAACACTCTGTGTACTGTGAGTCGGTAGATGAGGCTACTACTGCACTGCACATCATGCAACACAGATAATAAAATTGAATCCAAAATGCCACTCCCAAATGATGCTGTGTAGTGGTGAAGCTGCCATTACGAACTGGATAATTAAACCCCTGTATCTTTCATTTGCTGCCATAAATTATAATGGTTCAAACCTGTTAACCATCCCACAGTAGTGTTCAAATATATCAAATTTAAAAAATAAAGTTTTAGTCGCTTAAGCCCGGATAAAGGGGCATTCAGAACAGAAAATAGGAGGCATTTTTTAAACAGAGAATTTTGAGGGTCTGGAACCCCAGTAATGTTGTTGAAGCTGACACCCTGGGATCCTTCAAGAAGCTGCTTGATGAGATTCTGAGATCAATAAGCTACTAACAACCAAACGAGCAAGATGGGCTGAATGGCCTCCTCTCGTTTGTAAACTTTCTTATGTTCTTATGTTCTTAATACACTGTGCTTTTAGAGGGGATGCAAATTTGCATCCCTTCTAAAAGCTACAATCAGTGCTTTCGGAATGAAATCGATCGTTGATCCTGTAAAATCGCATCACAAGGCAAAACACACTGCCTGTCACTATTGCTCACATCTGACAGTGTGTCCTGGGCTTTAGTTGGCCTTGTAAAAGTTTCCTGTAGTATACCATGGTAAATGTAAACTGATCATTTTATGTGCAAATTTATCCTGGCAAACTTTTAATAAGCATTATAAGTATAAATAAGTTAATATGAACAGTTAAACGTGACCTTCTTGCCCACCTAAAATGCTTTTCAGAATTCAGTCTTATAAGAGACAAGGTCACTGCCATGCCATCTTTCAAAAATTTTTAAGTGAAGAGGAATCTAATGATTTATAATAACACAACAACTGAGAAAGCTAACAGAGTTGTCATGTGATCCTCAACCCCCTTCTCTCTTGCATAAGGTATTGGTTCAGTTTGAATGGAGGGCCTATGGAGCCAAAGTAAGTGGTCCTTCGATCGAACCAACTTAATTTCCAGGAGGGTTCCCCACTGATGATGGAGATGATAATGAGGCTTGGGAACTTTAGGTTATTATCACAACCCTGGTTCCCTGAAATAGAAATGTAACCATTACCGCAATGGTATTTACTTCCCAAAGACCCGGAAACCTGACTAATTTATATCAAAGCTGCTCAACAAATCTGTGACGCAGTCATGGCCCGCACCTGAGGGCATGAATTTACTGCACTCACAGACTTTAATGTCATTTTTCCTTCAAGGCTGCTGCAATCATGGATGCAGCGGCCTTGAAGGTTAATGGTTACATTTCTATTTCAGGGAACTAGGGTTATGATAATAACCAAAAGTTTCTGGAACGTCACTACCGTGAGTGCTCTGTTGAGCTGAAATAGCTCCAAACAAGTGGCTACTATTCTCTGTAGTCTGCCGTCTGACAGAGTGGACAGCATGGACCGGAAGTCCAAACACACTCCTAGATAGGCTAAATCTGATATTCATAAACAAACTAGGTATGAAGGGGCCCTTAGGGAACTTTCACACCTTGTTTTATTTGACTCTTTGATGCGGATGGAAGTGCGGTTCGGTTCGCTTGGAGTAATATGTGAAACCTCTGGGCCCTTTCATACCTAGTTCGTTTATGAAGATCCGATTTAGAATTCACTTGCAAACGAACTAAAATGTTGCAATTTTGCTTCGATTGGTTTCACACCAGAAGATCTCAAAAGAACTGCATTTTTCCTCCAAGCGAATTCAAGTTCGCCTTCTCGACTGGAATCGCACCAGAATGCGTTTGTTTTCACACTGCAATTTTTTAAGTGAATCTGATTGTCTGGATTTGTGCATGTGACCAAAATGATATATTTCTATTAATGCCCAGATGGATGTTCATTACTAAACATGGAGAGCCTGTGCAAGGCTTGCGATATTAGTACTATGTACGTACATTTTGTTTATTCAACATCTGCTGGTAGAATGTCAGCACGAAAGCCGGATAATAAATATTGTTGAGCAACACCAATGTTTTTGTGCTGCATTATTTGCAAGGAGGAGACATTTTAAAAGGTGACAAATGAGGAGGAATGCTTTATTTTTTAAATTTTTGTCGGCTCTTGCATTGCCAGTGGCATTATCCCAACATCGGTGAGTTGTAAGCAGTCTCTATCAATCCCTGTTTATCAGCCTTTCTCATCTCAATATGATTGTATTGTAATGACACATAAACGCAGAAAAAGTGTGTCCAAAGCATCTTTGACCATTGTTCCATAGTCCAATTTCTGCATTCTTGTGTATATTTTAGCCTTTAAGTCTTGTTCCCCTTTCTTAACAGAGGTGTTCTTACTGCAACACATCCTATAAGTCCTATAAGTTTGTATTTTACTTACTTTCAGCACGTTCAAAAAACCTTCACAACTTGTTTTAAAATGAATAACCTCACAAACAAAAACTGTATGCATTACGTGTATCTTAAAATAAGTTAAATTGAGTTTTCTTATCATTCATCCTGAGCCTCAGAGTCTCTTTATCGCTGTTGAAAAATAAATTGGTAAGAGCGCTGTACAGCCATGTGTATATTCTGGAACATTCAGTATAACGTGCATTATATTATTATTCATAACCCAGCATTTAAAAGAGACCCAGCGTCTATTTACCATATTTCCCAGAAGCCCTTGCATTTATTAGAGACCCAGCGATTATTTGAAGTTTTACAGTATGTAGCAATCCCTTTCTTTAATCTCATAGAAGTCTTTAATCTCATTGCTACGGTTTAAGAGTTTAGGGGTGATTTTGGCTACTTGAACAATACTCTCTTTGTATTCTGATACATTAATCCGTTCTCTGGTAAACCAAAGAAAAAATCTTTTTGGCAGAATTGTACAAACAATATATCTCAGATGAGGTGGAGGAATGTTTAAGGGCATATATAGGGAGGCTGGTCATTGCTGTGAAACCAATACTCCACAACAGAAATGGGGGGGTTTGTTTTATCAACAATTTTTACTTTAAATGTTCTTCAAAATCACCCTTTTGAATGGTAGCGCACACTGGTACTACTTAAATTCCCAGTAGGTTGCAGTTTTATGTTCATTCTTGCACAAAGATGCAGGTAGCGGCTAGTGAGTCAGTGATTTAGATTGAATTATCCTTCATTTAACTAGAAAGTCACATATCGCATATAAAAAGCTCAGAAGAGAAACTGATGCTCAAAGCCAAAAACATCTTGACTACACAGGTCCAAAGACTCAGAACATCTGGCAAAATGGAAGACAATTCTACCAATCAAAACTGTGGATCAACTGGCCACTTAAGAGCAGAAACACAATCTTCTTGTATCATATACCACATACTTCCAATTTAGCAGCTGTATATCCTCATATGTGTCCTTATTAAAAGTGTAAAACTTTCTCAGGGCACTCATAGATTGTAATTTGGTTTGTTTAGTGGAATCTTGCAGATGCTGAGTGCCACTTTAATTTGGTTCTTAAATAAACAGTCTCCTTTCCGATTGTGAGTTTTACCAAGTTGCATTCCTTCCTACTGTGTGCTAATCTTCCTCTCACAAGTATTTATTTCTCTAAATCAAACATAACAGATTTTGCTTGTGGGAGGTATTCAGATACAATATGCATCTTATCAAGTGTTACATCTTACATAAAAGAGAGTTATACTGTCGTTCTTCAAAGTGACAGCATGGTAATGCTACAATGAAAAGCAGATGAATATTTGAGCATAAATACTCTGTAAAAATAGATACCTATGAATGCACAAATAATAATGATTTTATTAAGATGATCATCATAATTATTAGAAGCACATTGACATAGGCATTTCCCTCATGCTATTTAAAATGCAGACTCATTTTACAATTGGTTAACTTTAGCCTATTAAACTAGAATCATGGTAAGAACAATATCACATTTAGAAAGAAGTGTGTATTGAGAAGAGAGAACAACTACTGTGACTACAGGGTCAAACTTTCTTGGAAATATAGGGCTTTACCACAACTATTGCAATTGATGGATATCCACAGTTGGAGATATATGGCTCACAAAGCTATAGTTATTTAATGTTTTTTCAAAGTCTGTTTTTATATTCCTGAAACTATTCTGGACAATTGATGACTTAATTAGTAGAGAACAATTACATAAATATCATTTTATTGTATATTCATGTTTAAAGAACAACATTCTTTAAACAACTGAACTTTGTGAATAGAGCTACTAGACATTGACATCTCATGTATATAAAAAAAAAACAAAAAAATAAACATTTTTAAACTGCGATAGATTAAGAGATGTATACGTACTTGTTTAAAATATGAAACCCTACTTTATTTCATTTCCTATAGTGAATGATGGAGGATCTTTGTGAAACTATGCATACTTGCATAGGTTGCAACAATAGTCTATTTAATTTAAAAAAAAAAAAAAAAAATGTAATTACCTATATAGCCACTAGGGAATTAGGAAATAGCACATTAGTAGCGTATGCATGGCTTTCCACAAAAGACAGTAAGACTCCCCTTTTTTTGTAAAAATGCTGTCAATATGAACATGTACAGTTCTTTGGTTGGATTTCTTATATTACAATCAGAATTAAATAGTCCTTGAATTTAAAAAAAGTTCATTTTTAAATAGGCGTGTCAATCTTTCTATCTGTCTGTTCTATCAGTTTATAGAATATAGATTTTTAAATACAGATCTATAATTCTCATGAAATTAAATATGTATTGCAGAAACTGACCATTTCACAAACATTCCCTGCATAATTTATTAACTGAATTTTATTAATTCAGTGTAGTATTCCAATAAATGCAGCAACATTCTGCAGCACGGTATTTATTCATTAAGAAAAGGAATGCTTAAAAATTAATCAAATAAAATAAAAACACTAGATTAATTTGATTTCATCAGCCTGCCTTTTTGTTTCCTCAAAACAGCATTCACTTTAGATTAGTGTTCACTCTCTAGAGTGAGTGTGCAATCGTTTTCAAAAACAACATCTGGAAAAGCTATAGTTCACAGCTCTTAGAAATACTGCATACTGTTTATCACACTTACATATTAGTTCTGCCCCCAAATTATAATATTTTACACCACAGCAAGGAGAACACCTACAAAAAAAAAAGAATTGTAGGTCAATCAAAACATAACACTACTTCCTCATGTATTGCAAATTAAGCTCGGGCACTATCAGAGGTTCCTGGGCTGAAAATTAAGAAATACAATGAAAAGAGTAATATTTGTGATCCTATTTTCTTGTTTTGTAGACTGTTTTGAATACATCTTAGACCAGGTTCAGACGGATGCTCCAGAGGCGTGCCAAACTCAATTGAAATTACGTATGCATTAGAGCCGCACTTCATTAAATTCGATGAACCAAATGGTTTCATACTGGCGAACCAAAAGCATATCCCACTTATTCCAAAGGTGTCTTAAATAAAATCGCATCATAGACAAATTATGACATATGGTTATTATAAAGAAAAACTCAGCTATTCGAGAACAGTAGGCCTACACAGCGCAGTTCGCTCGTGTCAAACAAATACAGCTAAACAAGTTTTAATCACATTTAACCATCATTTATGTCACCTTTAGTGTAAAATAATAATAATAATAATAATAATAATAATAATAATAATAATAATAATAATAATAATAAATCTGAATTTAAAAGGTTTTCAGTCTTTAGGGACTGTTTTTACCCTTAAGAAGACCATGATCTATCCGCCGCACTAGAATCTAGTCACCGGGGCTATCTCCGTTTTCGGAAGCGGTAGTGCTAAGGACAGATCAGCGAGAAGTCTGTGTTCACGTTAATATTTATGTAAACGAGGATTGATTTGCGTGGTTTATTTATTTATTTTAGTAAAATTAATTAATTAATCAATTAATTAATTAATTAATTAATTAATTAAAATGTAATGTGTGTTTACCTAAATCACAATATATGTATTTTAAATTCAGTTTGCCTTAGGCCTATATTACTGAGGATTTTTTTAAAGATCAAATTTAAGAAGTTCAGAAGAAGAAATTTAGGACCATCATAAGAAAGATTGAAGAATTGAACTTAAGAACAATCTTAGGAAGATCTTATCTATTTTCTTAAGGACTTTCTTAAGAAGACTTTCAAGAATACGGCCCCTGGCTCGCCGCTCTTCCGTAGGCTCTGCCATGATTGATTAGCATTGTGGGATACACAATACTGTTTAGCATATCATTTGTATACGGTACACTAAATAAGCTTCCCCACAAAAGAGACTATTAACTGAATACTGGACCTAGCCAACTCTGCCCTCCAGATCTAAAAGGCTTGTACATAAAACCCACCGGCTAAAAAAAACTATTCAAATTACTATACTTAGTTTCGTTTTTCAAACCTGCGATTTACTCTGGCCGGTATTATCCCTCTACTGTTTGTATAAATAAGGGTTTCAAGATTGACCAGAAATAATTTCTGACAGCCATTTAGAGGCCTCAGAGAGAAATGCGCTCTGGTAACCTTAACCCAGTTCTTAGTTTGCAAGAGTCCACGAAAACCACTACTGAACTTAATTTAAGGATGTCAGCTGAGAGAGGCCAAAATCATATAGCCAGTACGGTGAAAGAGGTTGTAAGGGGAAAGCAGCAGCTCTGTGAAGCCTGTATTATAGTGTGTATATATCACACGTTATTGTATGGACACTGTCTGTACCTGAATTGTAATGTTATAAAAAAATCTCACACACACACGCACACACACACAATAAATCCTATTGTTTTTTACTTATTGTATGGTACTGGCATATATTTTAATCAGAGGAAGGCATGAGCTGTATGTTGTGAGATATATCTCCTGCTGTATTGTTTATATACACACAACAAGCCCATGTACAGGGTGTGGTCATTTTATTAGAAAAAAACTATTAACATGGCTAGCTCACTACCTGCATTTGGTTTACATGAAGAAGGAATCTATGAAAAAGGCCTAGGAGTTTATGTTGAATCGGAAATGTCTTTATCTAGACAATGTGGGGAAGCTATAAAAAAGGCCAACAAGATCCTCGGATATATTGTGAAAAGTGCTGAATTTAAATCAAGGGAAGTAATGTTAAAACTGTACAATGCATTAGTAAGACCTCATCTAGAATATTGTGTTCAGTTCTGGTCACCTCGCTACAAAAAAGATATTGGTGCTCTAGAAAGAATGCAAAGAAGAGCGATGAGAATTATTCCAGGTTTAAAAGGCATGTCAGAAGCAGACAGGCTAAAAGAATTGAAACTATTCAGTCCTGAACAAAGAAGACTACGCAGCGATCTCATTCAAGCATTCCAAATTCTAAAAGGTATTGACAATGTCGACCCAGGGGACTTTTTCGACCTGAAAAAAGACACAAGGACCAGGGGTCACAAATGGAGATTAGATAAAGGGGCATTCAGAACAGAAAATAGGAGGCACTTTTTTACACAGAGAATTGTGAGGGTCTGGAACCAACTCCCCTGTAATGTTGTTGAAGCTGACACCCTGGGATCCTTCAAGAAGCTGCTTGATGAGATTCTGGGATCGATAAGCTACTAACAACCAAACGAGCAAGATAGGCCGAATGGCCTCCTCTCGTTTGTAAACTTTATTATGTTCTTATGTTCTTAATAGTAAATATACCTAATCTTTTACAACTGAGAGCAACATGAATCACATTTCTAGGCAGGAAGGTTAATATCCTCAGATTTTCTCACAGCAGCATTGTAAAGGCAACTTCACTCAAACCAGATAATGTAGTACTGTTTTTCTTTTTAAATTTTTAAGTTTATTTTCTTGAATTCAGAAAGTCATTAATTGTATAACCTTTTTCTCAGAATTCAAGAGAAACAAGTTCCTACAGTATTTCAGTGTTGAGTATAGTATCACAAAGGTTAGGCCCCATCATGTTATGCTGGAGAAAGCAATGTAACCACTTCTCACTCTATTGTTACAACTAATGTGGCTGTGCAGGCTTCACATCAGATCAAGCTGGACTAATTTACGC
The DNA here is from genome assembly GCF_902713425.1 of Acipenser ruthenus. NCBI lineage: Eukaryota > Metazoa > Chordata > Actinopteri > Acipenseriformes > Acipenseridae > Acipenser > Acipenser ruthenus. The sequence goes on from NC_081192.1 coordinate 36,018,214, forward strand.
TATTCCTGAACCAGATCCTAATATCTAGATTGCTTGTGCAACTGTATGCGAAGCACATTAAAAAAGAGATAAAAGAAAAAAGGCCATATGCAAAGGTTACTGGAATAATGCAGTCGGACCACATATATTTCTCTAGGTAGCACTATTTTTTATGTGACACAATTTTTGTGTTACAGTTTTTGAAAATACAATTACTCTTATCAAATGGTCTGTAATTGCAAAGCAGTGGCAGTACAATGATAGTGATTCTGTGCAATGACCAATGGCAAGTGTATCATAACAGGAGGAGACAATAGAGTTGAAAGGTCACTGTGACAGGATAGTGTCAGGAATGAGATTCAGATCGAGGGAAAGCTGCAGTGAAGTTACTGTTGGTGAACTGGATGTCATGAGCCAGCTCGATCGCCAACAAGTTGTTGATGTACTCTCAGAAATGACCATATTTAACACAACAGTAAATCCAACACAACTTAAAAGAAAGGACAGAATCTCTGACAGCACGAGCCTCCTCAGATCGCTGTTGTCCAATTGAAACTGGCGGCTAAGGTAACCTTCACAGTTGCCAAGTCCGCTTATAATAAGCGGGATTGGGCTTGTTTTTGAGAGGCATGGGTTTGAATTTGCATAAACACCCATACTCTAACATGGGTTGCGCTTGTTTTGGTCTTGTTCTGAAAGGCAGTGCTACTTTTTTTTCTCGTGAGACTTGGCAATACTGGTAACCTTTCCCATCTGTCTCACAGGCAGCCATGGTTCCTGAACACCTTATTTTGTTGTTGACAAGAGTTTGTGCAGGATACAGCAGGCAGTGGCAATTCTGGGATCAAACTAATGCACTTCAGTCCGTTTCATCAGTATCTGCCACCTTTAAGTGCCCACTACCCGTATTTGCCCAAGCGTGGTGTTGAATGCTTCCTCAGCAGCTGTCAGCCGTCCGGACGGGTAGGGTTTCTAAGCAAGGGTAGTATACGCAGCATCACCTGATCCCCTATATGCTGTATTGCCTGAATGAAAGGGATATATATATATATATATATATATATATATATATATATATATATATATATATATATATATATACTGTATATAACATGTCTGGCGGTTTTCAGCCATGGTGATCTGCAATACCAGTTGGTCAGTCGTAAGATAAATTGGTTGAAACAGTATTCACTACTAACAACATGACACCCCACTAATGACATTTGAAAAACAATTTGGGTAAGAGCAGTAAAACACATTATTAACCAACAAGGCTCGAGGTATTTTGCTTTATTACAGCAGCTTAGATTTACTCGTGTACCAGTTCTCTGCGCATGGAAACCACATTTTCACAAAATGTCACTAATAATCTTCAAAAACAGCATGAGTACTTTACGCATACCTAATTTACATATCAATCCCCACCTTTCCCATACATTTGCATGACGTCAGGTGAAAAGCCCGGTTTACTCGAGTAAAATAAACTGAGCGAACAGAAACCCCAAAAAGCATTTTACATGAGACATTTTTCTCGTGTAAATGTCTCGAGGTAAAAAAAAAACACGCATGGAAACCCAATGTTTGATGGCAATGTTGCTTTGTTGTGTACTGGTAACAGTTTTTTTTTTTTAAAATCTGAAGTCAGACAAATTAACGATTACAGTCTTATTAACTAAAGTGGTGACGTGATTGTTAAACGCTGTAGTTTACAAGAAAATTAGAATTCACTACATATTCCCCCAAGGGTCAGTCTTGGGTCCTCTCCTGTTCTTTCTCTACACCCCCTCCCTGGCCCCCTCATCGCATCCTATGGTTTCTCATACCATTTCTATGCTGATGATGCTCAGATTTTCCTCTCCTTCCCCACCTCTGACTCCACCATCCCCTCCCGTATCTCTACCTGTCTGTCTGCTATCTCCTCCTGGATGCACTAGCATCACCTCAAACTCAACCTCTCTAAATCTGACCTCCTTTTCTTTCCCTCCTCCTCCTCCTCCCCCTCCTCTGATCTCTCTATTTCTGTTGCTCTGGAATCTACCACACTCTCTCCCTCCTCCTCAGCTAAAAACCTCGGAGTCACCTTGGATCCCTGTCTCTCTTATTCCCAGCACATCTCCACTCTGGCACGCACCTGCCGATTCTTCCTGAACATACGAAGAATCTGACCCTTCCTCACCAACTACGCCACCCAGCTCCTGGTCCAGGCCCTGGTACTCTCCCGCCTAGACTACTGCAACTCCCTCCAGGCTGGCCTCCCTGCGTCCGCCACCCGTCCGCTCCAGCTCATCCAGAACTCCGCTGCTCGCCTGGTGTTCTCTCTGCCTCGCTTCTCCCACGCAACTCCACTGCTCTGTTCACTCCACTGGCTCCTGATCACTGCTCGCATCCAGTTCAAGACTCTTGTACTCGCCTACAGATGCCTTGACCAGACTGCACCCTGCTACCTCCAGACCCTCATCTCTCCTTACACCCCCACTCGACCTCTCCGCTTCTCCTGCTGTACCTCCTCTACGCTCCCCTGCCTCCAGAGCCCGCTCCTTCTCCACCCTCGCCCCGCAGTGGTGGAATGACATTCCTACAGATGTCAGGACTGCCCAGTCCCTGACCACCTTTCGGCGCCTCCTCAAGACTCACCTCTTCAGACAGCACCTGTAGAACTCCTCTTTTTTCCCTCTGGACACTTATCACTCTTCCTTAAATGCGCTTTACTTGCTCTTATCTGCCCCCTATTTTACTGCATTTAATCTTGTATTTTAGAGTACTGTAATCTGTCACAAGTGTTATTTAATCTCTAGTATTTTGTATTTAATTAAATCCTGATGTAACTATCACTGACACTGTTATCTGCTCCGTTATTGAATCGTATTTTGTCATATACTTGTACTTGCTAGAACCAAAGTCATTGTATTTTTATCTTGCTCCTAATTGTATTATTACTTGTACTGTGATTCTTGAAATGTATTTTTGTTTACGACTGTAAGTCGCCCTGGATAAGGGCATCTGCTAAGAAATAAATAATAATGTGCTGAGAGAGCTGGAGGCTTCTTTGAGTGACCAAACAAAACTAAACTAAACTAAACGTAACGGAATTAGTGAATCGGTTTGTTATTTTTGAAAAAGCTTTTGAATATGTTTCTTTAGCCTTAGATTATTAGTAAAACAACAAGTTTGTCGAGTTGTTTTTATTTTGTGTTTGCAGTTAGTCTGTTGAGCTAACTAAAAATAACTAAAAGAAGAGAACCAAAGTAGTGGACTACCGGGAACCTAACAAGGACTCCAGTGAGTGTGTTAAGATGGACTGTACTGGCACCAAGGAGCCACTTGGAGTTAACTGCAATACGCTGCTGCCCAGAAGAAGAAGCACTAGCCCGGCTCGTTACCAGGAACAACAATGTGAGTATCTTAGAAAGATAGTGAATGTGTTGAAGTATTGGGTCAAGAAAGACAAAACACAAGGACAAGTCAGTGACTGTTTTATTTTCACTGGAACCGAGGGGTGGTATCTGTGAAAGGAAACAAGAAGACAATTACCAGGGAAACCACAAGCGGCAACTGGACTGGACAACTGGTTGTTACTGGGAGCCAAAAGCTTCGCCGGGACATTCAGGAGGACCCCACTGTTCCACCACTAACCTCTAGAGGTCGCTATAAAAATGACTAATAATCAGTGAGATTGAAACAGAAAAACACCTGGTGGAGGGATTGTGTGTGCGTGTGTGTGTGTGTGTGTGTGTGTGTGTGTGTGTGTCAGAATTTGAATAAGACTAATTTGTAAATAATAAACACGCCCGTGACCATAGGGATTTTGTTGTGGAAGACAGCAAAGGAAAGAAGGTACAACTTAAGCGTGCAAGTACTGGCGAGTTACTATACATATTTTGACAGAAAAAAAAGCTCAAGCATTTTGGAAAGTAACCGAAAACACTAATTTCATACAGTATATCAAAAATGAAAGCCCCGAAAAAAATGATTTACATAAAACTCGAAAATAGCTAAAAATAAGCACTAAAAATACAATTAATAAAACCCGAAAAACAGAAGCCCTACATATAACCTAACTTGGGCTGGAATGTTTATGTATTTTTGTTAAAAAAAAAAAAAAAAAAAAAAAAAAAAAAAGTTGGCACATAAATCTGTTACCGTAACAAAACTAAAAATTGTTGTATGAAGAAATATTGATTTAGGCATTACAACATTACACTGAAAATATTTATTTCATTTTTCAAAAGATAAACTTTGATTTACATATTTCTTGACTAATGCAATTAAAGTTAAACTTAGTTTTGGCACTTACACCAGATTAGATAAAGGGGCATTCAGAACAGAAAATAGGAGGCACTTTTTTACACAGAGAATTGAATGGTCTGGAACCAACTCCCCAGTAATGTTGTTGAAGCTGACACCCTGGGATGCTTAAAGAAGTTGCTGGATGAGATTCTGGGATCAATAAGCTACTAACAACCAAATGAGCAAGATGGGCCAAATGGCCTCCTCTCGTTTGTTACCTTTCTTATGTGCTTATGTTCTAAGTTTTGTACTGATTTTTTTTTAAATTTGGAGTCAGCAAGTATTTTTTCTAATTTTTTCTCCCCAATTTGGAAAGCCCAATTATTTTATTTCAACCTGGCTCACGGTTCCCACCCTGCGCTGACTCGGGAGTGATGAAGACGGACACACTCGTCCTCCGAAACATGTGCCATCAGCCGTCCGCTTCTTTTCACTCTGCAGGCCTGCCTGTAAATTGCCCAGAGCTGCGTAGTCCTCTGACGCTGTAGCTCTGAGGTGGCTGTCTCACGCACCAACATGCACTGAACTGGTCGAGAACAACCAGGTGACAACAAGAAAAACCCAAACAACTTGACTCTTCCTTTAACTTTGGTTTCTCTCTCCACAGGTACTTTTATATTCCATGTTGCTCACCCCAACCCCCAGATGATAACCCAAGGACCACAAACCAGGTTAGTAAAACTCAAATTTCTTTATTACATCAATATTCACATACATACATCTCCCAGTTGGATAGACAGCTGCTGAAAAATGACATAAAATCTTCTAATGGTTGAATACTAATATGAGGATAGTATAATACATGTAAACCAAATGACTAATTAACAACACCTTAATCTGTCGTATACTACACCTAATATAGGTCAATGAAACGACTAGTTAATAGGGCATTCATCAATCATATAGTATACTTAATATATGTAACACAACGACTAGTTAGCAGCACAATAATCAATCATATAATAATATACCTAACATATGAAAACAAGGACAACTAATTAGCAGCACAGTAATAAATAATCTAATATACTTTATACACACAAAAAAACGACTGGTCAGCAACACAATGATCATTTGGGCTCCCAAGGCCAGGACAGTCACGAATGTGCAACACGCTCCTCCATGAAACCCAAAGATAGTCCTGCAGTTTATCCAGGGTCGAATCAGACCCACCTCTCATCAGCCGCTGATGCCCCAAGACTCACAGGCACCCGTTAGAACCGAGGGGCTGGTGTACCTCGTATTAGATTGGTCCCATTGCACGATCGTCTCGAAGTCCTTTTGGATACCCCACAAAACCAAACCAAAACAGCAAAAGAATCAGATTTAAATATACAATCCTCATCATGCAGTCCCAGCACATAAACAAAGTATACAGAAGGCATCCCACAGAGTGACTGTGATTCTATACACTATTACTTTCCAATCTCCATAGCCCTCCTGTAAGGTAGTTCATTTAATCGCATAGATTACACTTCATCCTAAGCTATTGATTTAAAAGCAACAAGTACTTCACATATATCATAATGATCTGTTTCTCTATTCACAGGCCCCTCCTTTTGTCTCCTGTCTGCTTTTTGACCGGTTCCACAATCCTTTCCTGTAGTTCCTGGATCACCCCTGCTCTTCCTGTGGCTTCCCCTGTTTCTACGCGCCCCGGTGCATCGTAGCAGTTTATATAGGGTAGGTAAACTGTTAATGGCTAGGTAGTTTCAGCTGTGGATGGTCTGCCAGTTTGTGGCCGATTTAACTATTAAAGTGTCTGCAGTAATACAAACAAAACAAAAAAACGCCACTCCAAACAGTGGGCTGCTTCTCCCTCATGAATCAAAAAGGGGTAAAAATAATCACAGCAAAAATCAATCAAAACACAATTATAACAGTGAAACAAATAAGTGCAATAAACCATAAGTGACAGTAATAAAAAAACATGTTTCCCCCACAAACCAATTTTGGTCACTTGTGACAGCTGGGTGGCAGGTGCCCGGCCAGTCTACAGGGGTGGCTGGTGAGTGGTGAGCCGAGGAAATCCTGGCCGACCAAAGCCCTCTCCACCCAGGCGGCACTCCCCTGGGAACTCCCGTCCATGGTCGGCAGTGGAATAGCCTGGACTCGAACCGGCGACCTCCAGGCTATAGGAGTGCCTTTAATGGATGTGCCACTCAGGAGCCCCTGTACTAATATTTTTAATTAGAAAATATGTTAGCAATGTTTAAAAGTATACCAAACTTTTTTGTTGTTGTTTGTAAAGAAAGTTTAAAAAGCCAGTTAAATGGAATGCAAAATATACTGTCTATTTCAAATACAGTTCTTGTCTTAAGTCACTCATCAAATTCAGATAATTAACTGCATTTTTTGCTCAAATTGAGCTCCCATATTTGCATTTTCCCATATTAGTACAGTAAGGGATTATATTAATATAATTGTGTTATTTGTGTACGAGACAGTACTATTAACATAGTTATAGTTGTAGTTGCTATTGATATATTTAAATAGCGTAGGTATACCTTGCAATTCATTTGTTATACTGATTTGATGCCTCAAATCTTTTTTTTATTTTTATAATTTATTTATTTATTTTTTTTATAAAAGCTTCAAGATCTCATACTGATGAATATTATAGCTTTATTATTCCTTTTAATATTTTGCGTATTTTATATTTTTGAGGATTCCCAACAATAATTTATATTGAAATAGGTCTCAGGTACCCACAGCCAGGCACTGTTTCAGCTACAACAAGCGTCTTTTGAGCTATGGAGTCAAACTAATGACGTCTTATACAGGTGACAGAATGGCTTTTTCTCTCTCTCACAATGAATCCCCTGTGCCTCTCAAACACTGCATCACTGAAAACAATCAGCTACCATCTCCCCCTAATGAATATGACATAAAAAATAACCTGCAATGTAATCAGAGAAACAGCTGTCTTGGTTAACACTTGCAATACCTAGAGTATATACAATGCTCTCAAATCATAGGGAATACAACTGGGTGTTTGCTGGTTTGGTGTTTTTTCAATGGTGTAACAGAAATATATGTGTGTTTTTTTTAACATGGGGAATAAGTTAAGATTGGATCTCATCTGTGTTTAATAAGGTTGCAAAGATATTTTGTGAGGTGATATTAAGGACTACAATGCTGCCTGTCAACACATATACACAGCAAATTCCCAGAGATAAACTAAATGCAACAATATTAAAGCACACCATTGCATGCTGCAATGAACATTATTTTCTGTTGAAATATGGATTCAAAAAAAATATGTCCGCTTGCACCTCTGCACGTCATGATGTCCACAAAGTTTTCAAGGCAGTTGAACATTACAAAATGAACATCATAACAGCTGCAGGTCTATTTGAAAACAAAACTATTGTATTGCTGCAACAGTAAACAGTGAAGCCTGTTTATTGGAAAACTGTTCAGCTTGTCCCATGTGTTGCCTGCATGATTTCCTGGTAACTCTCACCCTTTTCTCACTGTATTTTCGTAGTACTTTTGGGTTGTGTGTGTTTCCATTTAATTTTCTTTTAGCCAGATAAATTCTCATTCCAAATGCAAATAACATAATTAATATTAAAATACTGGAGGGTATATTTAAATGTTTATGTTCGAGTTCCAATTTGGCCTTGAGCGACTTCTGATATCGTACAGCTTTCTTGAACTGGGTTTCCACAAAGTTGAAAGTATGTGTTGAAGCGCTGCAAGTGAAGCCTGTTTCATTTGGCCACCAAAAACAATGTAATAAAAAAAACTACGGGAAACAAAACAAAAACCGAGATAGCGTTACACAATTAAAAAAGCGCTGTGCACTATCCTTTGACTACATATTTATTATAAACCTGTTATACATGTGCATATATACAAGTTTTCCTGCAGGACCATAGCTTCAGCAATTCTGATCGAACTGAGCTAAAATCTAGCACTTGGGTTAATGATATAAAAATTATCCAGTCAAAATGTTTAGTACAGTACATTTTCAAACTATTGGTAGAATATTTACAATAGGCTACCCTACTCGCCTGCATTCTCCACTACATAAAGACATTCTAATAATAATAATAATAATAATAATAATAATAATAATAATAATATTAAATACTTGAATCATATCCACAGCGATGGTGCAAGGCTTTCGGCAGTAACAAATCTGTGGAACTGTGACGGTGGCTGTGCGGTGACATCAGGCCAGAGAAAACTGACACCAGTACTGCAGTTCAAGAAGACCCGGCGTGCGCCGTTTATTTTCACACAACAAAAATAAATAACATATTTTAACACGAAAACAGTGCTCACAGAGCAAAATAAAAAGGTAAACAAAACAAATCTCGAACACAAAAATGATAACAAAACCCAGGTCCTTTAAGGTCTGGCTGGGCAGTAGCCTTCATGGTTCCTTTTTATAGGTTTCGTTTTTAAATGTTCTCGCTCTTGCTCTTGTTCCTCCTCTGAACACCCCACCCTGGGTGCAGAGAGCTGCAGGCTTTTATATCGTGGCCAAGGGGTTTAACTGGCTAGTAATTATTCTATTACCCCTCGGCCACAATCTGCACAAGTTTATTAAATTATTCCTGGCAGAGGACGAGCACCAATCTCGCCTCTGCCAGAACACGTTTTAAAATAAACAAAGCAATAACAAAACACACGGCTACGCCGTCATAATTTACAAACATAAATCATAAAACAAAAATACAAAATAACACAGGGACGGAGGGGGAAACTCCGTTCTAAAAATAAACAAATAATACATTTAAACAGCAGGGCTTTCTACTGCCCTGCTACAGGAACTAACAGCTTTTTTTCTGTTTCATGTTTTCGTACTGATGTTGTCGGTAGCGTATTTAGTGTATTTTTTTTTATTAATAGTTGCTTCAGTATTTTTTCAGTGTTTCCTCCACTGGGCCTGGTTCTACTAGCCCCACTGTCGAGTAGACTCCACGGATACATCGACCCACCCACCTCAGTGCGTTGGATAGAGTTCTGTGCGGATCCGATTTTTATGACCTGCTTCCGTCCCGGTCCCGCAACATGCCGCAACACAGTCTTCTTACCCGTGACCCGACCCGACACGCTTTAATAAGACATGCAACCCAACCCAAACCCGCAAGTGATTGTCCTTTACCTACTGCCTGCGTCAACTGACTCTCATGCAATCACATTCACACACAGATATCTCTACCATTCTCTACCTTTACACAATAGGCTATACAGTGTGGTAGCTTTCTCTAGTGGTCTGCATATATTTTAACATTGTAACATATTAACTATCTCTACTTACTTTACTATAAAATACCTGTCTATTCCTTTCATGCCACCAGTTGAAAGGGAGCTACACCTGTGCTTTCGCAGAGATGATGTACCAGTTTTGTGGCTGTCGTTTACAAAACATAATGACAGGTTTTACAAGCAACGAATCCAGTCACATATTCATTATTTTCATTCACTATGATTCCAAAAGAATTCCACACTTGTGATTTACCTTTCAAACTATTATCCACTACATGATATAAACTCTGCGTTATCTTTTGTTTCACCGCGTCCACAGACATTTTTAATATCACCAAGCAGATGTGATGAAATGATCTTGTGACGTATCAAACAAGCGAGAACAACACTGCTTAGTCAGCTGACTCCTCCCTAATTGCCTCCTGCTTTAGTGCAGGAAATACTGGTACATTTACCTTCTAATATGTTATTTTGGAAAGGGTTACAGATTAGTACGCTGAAAGGACAGAAAGCGTTTTTTGTGAAATTCAGACCTTAAATTATTTTTTTTGACCTGCACCCGAACCGCAAAAAAAAAAAAGTCTCTCTTTTTCTACTTCTTTCTGTCTGGAGGCAGTGCGTCACACCACTGCAAGCTACGTGCTGCCCCGGTTGCGTGACTGCACGCGGTTCAGACTAGACACCCAGCCCAGTACCCTCGGTGCGCCCTCGATGCTCGGTACCCTCAGCGCTTAAACGCTCTTTCGCCATCGGTGCTTAAACACTCCCCACATCGGTGCTTGGTGCACCAGAGCCTCAGTGCTTCGGCACCCTCGATGCTTGGACGCTCCATACTCCGGTACCATCGGTACCTCAGGGCCTCAGTTCATTGGTGCTTAGGCACCCTTAGTGCTCAGACACTCCGTGCATCAGTGCTTAGTTCCGGCACGTCGTGATGTCAAAATTCCACCCTTGCACGATGCTTCCCCCACAGGACAAACCCCTCCTCTGTGTCAGGTGCCTGGGTTTGCAGCAAGCCTCCTCCACCTTAGGGGACGAGACGTTCTGCACAATATGCACAGCGTCCCAGCCACTGACCCTGCGCAGAAGGCTTGCAGAGTTCACTGGTGCGGCTTCCTCAGCCAGCTCAGCTGAGTGCTCTGCAGCATTGGGAGTCCCCTCCTCCTCCATCTGCCTTCGAACCCTTCGCAGAGCATACCGTATGTGCAGACTCCTGCCCATCAAGCTTGCAGCCGCTCAAAGTCTCCTTCAAAGAGCAGTAAACGGGCGAGACACTCGAGTCAAGCAAAGGATATCTCTGAACTGAAGAGCCAGGTGGCTCAGGTTTTGGAGTACCTGGTCAGACAGCAGGTTCTTGCCCCAGCTCCATCTCTGTCACCTGCCCCGGAACCGACCCCGCCCTCACCGGTGGTTGCCGTGGACGTCTCAGAGCAAGACGTGGCAATGAGCGAGGAGGAACAGGATGCGATCTCAACCGCAGCTTCCTGAGATGTTGACTCCTTCCCACAAGATGAGGTGCAAGGTATTTTTTTCGTTTGTAGTGAATATGAACATTTGATTTTTGTATCCGAATACATGTCAAAAAATATTAGTTTGAATATTCTGATATTTGTCCCAGCACTATTTTTCATGCAGCACAAAGTATACCCTGCAATGTACCTATTATGTAAAATATTGTATTAAAACTCAGAGTTGTTCATATCTATTTAACAGGTTGTTTTGTGCAAGTTTTGCCCTGAAGCAAATGCTTAGAAAATCAGCCTGTACATCTTAAGCAAACACTAGCACCTGTTTCAGATTGTCAGCTTGTCATTTAGTAAAATTAGAGAGCAGATTGCTGTTTTTGCATAAAATAGAACATCAAGGATATTTTAGACGTTGCCTGTACGTTTTAAACATGGAACAAAACTTATTTTACCAAAAAACATTTGCTTTGTGACCATTTCTTGAAATGAGTAAACACCCTTAACCCATCAACCCCCACCACAGTGCCTGGGGGATTCTAGTTACTGTACACCACATTACGGAATTGTTACATTCCCTGGTAGTGCAGAAAATTAAATAAAGGGAGTCCAAAAAAAAAAAAGCAACCACAAGCAAATCAGGAGGTGGAGGCTTGTTGTAACAATCCCCTACTGCAGAGCACAAAAAAGGGTGTTTTTTTTTTCAGGCAGCAGAAAAAGTTACAATCACCGGAGTACAAGCCTAAAGCTCTACACTACACTATAAGTGGGCTGCGTTACAAAGCAGTCCTTTTATCCTGACTGTTGGTCCTCTTCGTAGATTAGAGTTTGAACTGTTTAGCTACATTCTCTCAATGGAGCTTGGTCCTAAACCCAAAACAACCCATCAAAACAAAGAAAAACAAATCAATGCTTGAATTACAGGGGCTAGCATAAGTGATCACCTCTAAAATCAGTCACATAGGGCCAGATATTGCAGAAATTAATACATTTAACTGAATCTAAACTGGAAATTAATTGCAACCTTGACTGCACCCAACTGATTGAGTGTATTTGCATACAAGATGAGACAATGGCTCAAAGTTTTCAAAAGCATAGAAAGGGAAACTTTACTGAAGAGGAGATTATAATGATAGCTGACAAAAAGGGAGGGGGGAACTAAATATAAGATATAGCTCTAAATAATGTAAAATGTATTAAAAACGATACCACACAATTACACTGTGTAGTCTACATATTAAAGATAATTAGGCTTCCAAGCTGGCTTGGGAAGCCTATTGTTATTGTTAGGATTTTTCTTCTTTATTATTATTATTCTTCAATCAACTTCAAACTGCTCCTGTTCGCACGTGGTGTAACCAATCAACATGAAACTTGGTATCATCCCATGTTGATTACAGTTCAGATGCAAAAAAATTTGCACTCCTGCATCAACCAACATGGTGGCCTGATGCATATTTTTGAGAAACCTTTCAAAATCTTCTTGGGAACTGGTGAACCGATTGATCTCAAACTTTGCATATGTCATCAACAATCAAACCCACTTCAAGTTTGCAAAGCAGTTGCTGCGATAAATTTTACTATCAAAATGGCTGCCACAAATTTTACCGAAACGTGCCCCTAAAAGCAAACTGCGTTTATTTGAAAGCTGCTTGACCAACAAAGTCCAAACTTGGTAGGCATCGTCCCGGTGACAGTGAAATACAAATATGTCAAGATGGTGATGATTTGTAAAACAACATGGGCGCCGGACAGACATTTACATCTTAAATTTTAAACTGCCTCAGTTGACAAATGGTTTACTTGACTAACTCCAAATTTCACAAGCATCATCACTGTCACTGTATCAATACAACTGACTCTTAAAAAAATGGTGTTGACCCGAACCAAAATGGCCGTCTGAAACATTTTTTTAGAAACCTTTTGAAATCTTCTTCTTGGGAACCGGTGAAGTGATTGATCTGACACTTGGCATATATCATCAGCAACCAAACCCGCTTCAAGTTTGTGAAGCAGAAGTTGCTGCGATAAAGTCTACTCTCAAACTGGCCATCAAATTCGCCAAAATGCACACCAAACAACAAACTGCTTCTGCTCGAAAACCATTCAACCAACTTACTCCCAACTTGGTAGGCATCATCCCGGTGACAATAGAATTCAAATATGGCAAAATGGTGTTGTTTTGTAAAACAAGATGGCTGCCTGACCTACATTTTCCAATTAAAATTAAAACTGCTTCATTTTAAAAACGGTTTACTTGATTAACTCCAAACCTGAAAACCATCATTCCTGTGTCAGTACAAAAATCGTGTTTGTGCATGTGCCAAGATTGCCCAATGCATTTTTTTGAAAAAAAACTTTCAAAATCTTCTTCTGAAGAACTGGTGAAGTTACTTATTTCAAACTTATCAAATATCAGGAACTAAACCTGATTCTTCCAGTAATTGCTTTAGTGTTTGGTACTTGTACTGGGGCTTGGGAGCCGTAAAACTGCCTGGCAGTTCTAGTTATAATTATATCAGTTTTCATATTTTTTTTAACACATTAAAATCCTTCAAGACAAACCTGTCTGGACAGGACACTAAATCAATGAGAAGTCTAATTATAACACATGATTAAAGAAGTATGAACTTCTATAATGATAATGATTTTTAATATATACATGCTGTGTAATCGAGTGGTACAGTTTAAGTGCCCTCCGGGAACTTTTGTCTTCGCTCAGGTTTCACCCACTTCCTAGGTAATGTAAATGCTGTTTCAACTGTTCAGCATGATTTAGATGATATTGAGTAATTTACTCTCCAATTTAGACACTCTCAGGCTGATTTTCAGAAGGGGCAAAGTGAAAAACTGGTTGCAAAACACCTTTGTGACACCAGATAGGTGGCAAGCTGTATTTTCAAAAGTCCTATGAGTCAGTTGTGCAATGGTATTTCAGAGTGTGCGCTTTATGAAAATGAACTCGCATTACAGCTTGTTAAGCAATGTAATTTGTTCTATTTTGCAAATAATGGCTTATTTTCAAAACCTAAAACACCAAAATACACTCGCTAATTAAGACATGACTCGGCTTGTGTCTTATTTAAGCTGCGACCACTGACAGAGTTACTCAACAACAATGGAGGATATCGAAGCTCTTCTGTGTCTCCAACTGCAGCACGAGAGGGAAGGGAGGAGAAGACAACCTTACCCTAATCCCAGAATAGTTCGACCGTGTCTTACATATTTGGATCTAACTCCTATGCAAGTCTTGCAAAGATATAGATTAGATGCAGGTATGATAGCAGAGTAGGGTTGCCAACTGGCCCCATAATTCAAGGAAACTTTTACAGGTCAGGTTTTTTAACTCACCTCTAAACCACAAATGAATCGATTTTAAATCAGCAAGTAAACTGAGTGTGAATTGCGTGAGCAGCTTCAATAAATGTGTTTAATTGTTTAATTGCGGTGGTGATTCTATTGGGAGAGTATTATAACATGTATTAAAATTGTATTGTTTCAAATTTTATATGGTAAACAGTGTCTATCAAAAATAGTGCAATTTTGTCGTTACAGAGAATTTTGCACTCACCTGCACTCTTTGTCGTTTAACCTTGTGGTTGAGTTTCTATGTATTTAATATGTCTTCCTGCTTCACACAGTCTCGTGCAAATCAGACAAATACAGCAAATCTGCAAGCTGTAACTTATCGGTCTATTTGATGGAAACTTAGTAATTCCCACGCCCAGACAGGCATGTGCTTTTAGTAACTGGTTAGCGAAACAATTAAATTCATTTAGCGACAGTTCACACAATTCACACTCACTTTACATGTTCAATAAAATTAATTAATTTGCAGTTATAGAGGTGTGTTGAAAATCCTGACCTGTCCTGAAGTTTCCCAGAATTATGGGGCCAGTTGGCAACAATATAGCAGAGCTGTGTGATCTGCTGAACTCAGAGTTAGAATCACAAACATCCTGAAGTCACACAATACCCGTACCTGAAAAGGTGACAGCAGCGCTGCATTTCTAAGCGACGGCTGCCATCCAGAAGACAGCTGGGGGACAGCTGGCATCAGTCACTCAATGTCAAAAGTACTGACTTATGTCACAGATGCACTGTACCGTAGGGTAAAACATTTCCAAATGGGGATGTTGAAAAAAATTATAATAAACATGCATTTTATCAGTTGGCAGGCTTCCCTAGTATTCTAGGTGCAATAGATTGTACACACATTGCAGTGTGTACAATCCAGGAATGAAATTGCATACAAAAACAGAAAACATTTTCATTCTATCAATGTGCAGATTATATGTGATGCTCGTTGTGTAATCACTGATGTAGTTGCCAAGTAACCTGGGGCATGCCATGATTCATTCATCCTGCAGAACAGTGCTTTATTCAGGAAATGTGAACAGGGGCTTCATGGTGGAGGGTGGCCTTTAGATAAGTTGCATTGTCACGGTGTGTCTTTCGATTCGCAGATCCATCGAAACCGTGGATGACCCCAATAATAACCACACAAACTGATGTTGAAATAAAATACAACAGTGTTCCCATTTCAACTCA
Organism: Acipenser ruthenus; assembly: GCF_902713425.1. Classification (NCBI taxonomy): domain Eukaryota; kingdom Metazoa; phylum Chordata; class Actinopteri; order Acipenseriformes; family Acipenseridae; genus Acipenser; species Acipenser ruthenus. Next base: position 36,033,717 of record NC_081192.1, read on the forward strand.
AAACACCATTGAAAGGAGTTTTGGGATTTTGATAAATAGATTTAGATGTCAACATAAATCAACTGGTGAGCTACATTATGACCCTGGTAAGGTATGCAAGATGATTGTAGTATGTTGTATGCTTCATAACATTGCCACTCATGTGGTCTGGAGCTTGTGCTGGATCACAGAGAGGAAATATTACCAAGGTACATAGATGACGGTCACCATGAACATGTTCAACAACACCATGGAGCACAGGCAAGGCAACTGCAGGAACAGGTCATCCATGAATTCTTTAATTATTGATAGTGTGAAAGATGTGACTCCACGCTGCCCATTTTCACTTTAAAAAGGTTTCTTGCCCCTTTGAAACTTGACCCAGAAATGTAACTTACAGGTTAAGCGCAAACGCACACTTATTTACAGAGAACAAAAAAATGAAACAAAACAAAAACCTAACTTCTGTTTGGATTGCTTAGTACACACTTTATCTCTTTCCAAACCTCACTAACACGCTGGACGGCTACACCGTTTACCAGCACAAAACACACTTTTACTTTTATTTATTTTTACAGCAACACGAACATAAACACAGTACCTCTTCACTGATTACGGCTCTTCTCTCGCCAGACTTTTCACTCAGCAGCCCTGTGTACCAGGTTTCCCCGGCTTTATTACATGGCTTGATTCATTCCAGGTGTTTCTAGTTTACAATTAAAAACCCCTGGTCCTGTGGCCTTCTGGGAAATGTAGTCCTGTAGCTCCCCAGGACTACGTTCTGTCTTTAATTTGTTACAATAGACAATAAGGTACTTTTGATTAAAAAAAATAATAATCTAAGACCATATAAATATGTAACAAACCCACACTACTTTTTAAAAACGGTATTATGTTTTTTAGAAGACACTACAGAAATAATATAGAATATTGATTATTAGCATGTAACATACTGTTCTGTTAACCATTTGGATGTTTCCCTTTCCCTGCCGCTCCTCCGCTGTGCCTCACCAAGAGTCTTGCCTTTACCATGTGGACGACCTTGTTTGGCTGCTGTTGGATGTTAGCAGGCTTTGGGGCAGTAGGCAGGGCTCTGAGGAAGTAGAGGCAGGGTGTGGAATGTTACTACATTGCCATTACCATACGCTCCAATAGTGTATTGGTTCTGTCAAGTCCCTGCTGTATAGGTTCATTAGAACGTACCCCCCTGTCTACCATAATACAGATATGTTTAATTTCCTGATATATGTCAGATACTACACTTACATGTTTCTTTCTTGTAGTGATTTTCTGTATTCTTCTTTCAAGGACATTTAAATGATCCTCTCTCTTGAAGCGGCAATGTGCTGGGAAAGGAGGACCTTCACCCTGGCTTTGAGAAGACAGGGATGTAGAGGGCAACACCTCTGCTCTTCTCTGTGCTACCCATTAAGCAGCAGCTTCCTCCCTCTTTCAAACTGTGCAGTTTCAGCACACAGGTACACTGTTAATTCACATGATGCAGGGTGGACCTTGGACTGACAATTTTTCAGGAATTCTGTTTTCAAAACAACAAACACATTCCTCATGAGTCGGCATTACTGTGCAATTACATTAGCTGCAACAGAAATTGTGTGCTGTTCTGTCAGGATCCAGATCTCTCTCACTATCTAGATCAGATTCTCAGGAATCGGAATCCTTTCTTTCAGTTTCAATAGGGCCTGTTGGGCACTCTATGATTGGCTCGAATTCATATGGCACTGGAAAGTGCAAAATGCTTTTTCGGGTTTCCATTCGCTCCGTTTATTTTACTCGAGAAAACCCGGCTTTTTACCCGTCGCCGTGCAAATGAAGGGGGAAAGGTGGGGGTTGATATGTAAATTAGCTATGCGTAAAGTTCTCATGCTGTTTTCGTAGATGGCGTGTGAAAATGTTGTTTCCATGCGCACACAGAGAACTGGTACACGAGCGAATCTAAGCTGCGATTTCAAAATACCTAGTGCCTGGTTGTTTAATAATATGTTTTACTGCTCTTGCCCAAATTGTTTTTCAAATATCATAAGTGGGGTGTCATGTTGTTAGTAGTGAATACTATTTCAACAAATTTATGTTACGACTCATTAATTAAAAATGATCTTTGAGGTATAGAATGAAACTTACCAACAGGTATTGCAGATCACCATGGCTGAAAACTGGAGAAGACTTTATATATATTTCCCTTTCATTCAGACAATACAGCATATAGGGGATCAGGTGATGCTGCGTATACTACTTCTCTGGCTTATGAAACCCTACCTGTCTGGACGGCTGACAGCTGCTGAGGAAGCATTCAACACCACGCTTGGGCAAATACGGGTAGTGGGCACTTGAAAGGGAGGTGGCGAATACGTATGAAATGGACTGAAGTGCAGCTTGAGTTTGTTCCCAAAATTGCGACTGCCTGCTGTATCCTGCACAAACTCTTGTCAACAACAAAATGAGGTGTTCTGGAATCAGTGGCTGCCTGTGAGACAGACAGAGGGAAGGTTACCTCAGCCACTAGTTTCAATTGGACAGCAGCGATCTGAGGAGGCTCATGCTGTCAGAGATTCTCTCCTTTCTTTTAAGTTGTGTTAGATTTACTGTTGTGTTAAATATTAATGATGCAAACAAATAAAACACAATCAAGCTGGCTCATGACATCCAGTTCACCAACTATATTTATTAACGTGGAGGGCGGACACATGTTGTCTACGGACATAGCTGGGATGTAAAAAAGCACAGGAATTAATTCAGTTACGGACATTTAAGCAGCTGACTTGCTCTTCGTGTTTAACTTTAGCATAGTTTTTACAGCAAGGGTATTCTCAAACAGCTGCTTTAATACTATAACAAGTGTACACCGCAGTTCATGTTATATTTGTAAGTGGTTTTCAGAACTGTAAACCCACTTGAGATATACAGCATGACAGTACAGACACACAGCAAAAAACAACAGTAAAAAAAGCTGCCTGCATTATCATTAAGGTGAAATACACCACTGCTAACCATAAAACCACCCACTTTCTGCCGTCTTAGAACCCACAGTAACAACTGACCTGTTCCCTTGCAATATTTAGAGCTGTGTCACCTAAGGACAAACAAGCTCATTTACATTATCATGTGAAATGATAAATGAGTAAATGAGATTTATCCTATCCATTTCTTTGGCCGTTTTTTCCCGCCACAAACCTGATTTACATGAGTAATTCTCCCAAACGTGCACAAGCATCACCACTTCACATGTAAATAGCCCTGCATGGAACCTGGCCCAATGTCTGATAAAGAACTGTCAGTTCCAATGTCGGATTGCTCTGTGAGATTTACCATTTTTGTTTACAAACCCGGCGGTCGAGCGCTCCAACCAGTGACGTCATGGGAAAACTCTATCAATATGGTGGAACACATCAACAAGTGCTGATTGCTGTAGTTTTTAAAAGTATTTTTTATTGTGTTATATGATAAATACAAGGGTGTTTGAGTGGGAAATGTTATCTTTAGCACTTGAATAATTTTAATGCACAAAGTCCCGCCGTTTCCCCTTCCCCTTTAATAACAGAAGGCAAGATACATAATAAAACGGCAATATAACAAGCCCTTCTGCTGGTGTTTCAATACAGCAGCAGCTTAAGCCAAGTTAGTCATTATGGGGGAAAAAGATAGACTTAATGATTCTGTTATTTAAATCAGTCTCAGTAGCTGAACTGTGATTGACCTGCAATTGGCCAGATCTTCACCTTTAAACCTGATCCAAAATGAAGTAGCTTTTGGCTATTTTTGGCTGCTAATAAAATATATCCTGCCACAGACATATTATGTTTCCAGTGTCCTGGCTGACTTTGAACACAGATTAGCCCTGTGAACTTTCAGTAGCTGATGTTGATAAATTGAGCACTAGGAGGCATAGAAGGGTCAGGGGGTGAGTATAAGGTTTCCTTTTGACCCTTAGCACAGACAGGCAGACATAGCCAAGACAATTAAAATTAATTTGCTGGTTACTTTCCCTGGAGGACAGCTAAGAACACAACCTGGAGATGAAGGAAAAGCATATTCCGTATTATGTATACCCATGCCGTTAACCATCCCATGTGTATTTGTCATTTCTTTTTGTGGTGCACAGCATTAATAAATGTTGTCATTCCTTAATGAAAATTAGGTATCTGAAATATAGCTACAATATATTCTTGGCCACTTTGATATGTTTTAAATATACAGTATCAAACATGTGGCCTAACATGTAAAATATGTTTAAAGAATAAATTCTGAGAATATAAAATCAAATGCATTTGAGTTATCAAACAGGTGTTTATCAAAGTTAAGTTAGAAAAGAAAGTATGGCGTGAGGGCACAACCAGGAGAGCCCCAGAAATGTTTCACATGGTACACAAAACTGAACCACACATAACAGGTGGTTTGGGAATTTTTACCAACATCGGTGAAATTTATACCTGTGCGAACGGTCCGTTTATTTTATATATATATATATAAATAAATCGAGAGGAACAGTAGTTCCTCACGCCAAGTTACATTGAAGTGAGAGAACTGCCAGTGACTATCATACAGCACAGATAGTTTACATGTTTTCAGGGTATTGGCGCAGCAAAAGTAAATCAGCCAAAAGCACCATTCCACATTTAATTTGTAGTTCCCAACACTCTTACATGAAATGTAGAAAACAAAAGTAAATACCTGTCATACAGTAAGAAATAAGTCGCCAAAGGAAGGTAAAAATGTCCATCTCCTTCTTTTTCTTTTTCTCCAGACCCCAGGCACTTTTATCCATGCATATGTATATTACAGGACATCCGAGTTTGACAAGTAATATATTTGGTCAACATGGAAATATACTGGGGAACGCACTTATTTTGACGTCTGTATCATGTCTATTAAACGATTTATTGATATTTTAAAATAGACTAGTCGCACGCATCGCAGGCAAAAAAAAAAAAAAAAAAAGTGCTGTAACATACATATCCACGCATAGTGGAGTAGTGATGAGGGCTCTGGACTCTTGACCGGAGGGTCGTGGGTTCAATCCTAGGTGGGGACACTGCTGCTGTACCTTTGAGCAAGGTACTTTACCTAGATTGCTCCAATAAAATCCCAACTGTATAATTGGGTAATTGGGTGTAAAAAATAATGTAATTGTATGTAAAAATAATGTGATATCTTGTAACAATTGTAAGTCTCCGTGGATAAGGACGTCTGCTAAGAAATAAATAATAATAAATAATAATGACAATTAACATATTATGTCAACATGGAAATATACCAGGGAACGGACTTATTGTGACGTCTATATCATTTATATTAAATTATTTATTTCTGTTTTAAAATTGAACATTTGCCTGCAAAAAAATCTTTCTTTATATAAATAAAAAAGGTCTGGTATATGTGGGATCTGAACCTACAACCTTCAGTTTGCAAGTGTGTGCATTTGAGAATTTAACACCGTCTCCCTGGGTTAGGGTTGCCACCAGTCCAGGTTTGACCAGACAGTCCGGGAATTGGCATCTGTGTCCGGGTGGCAGGAATCAGGGGCGTGCACAAGGGGGGCTGGCAAGCAGGGGCACTGGCCCCTCCAATAAACATCTCCAGAATATTGATTTCTGCTTATCAATGTATTACGTATGCCCTTTCTGTCACTGACACTCACAAACTGAACTGCTTTGTTTGCACATGTCCCTCATAACGTGCAGGGTCACACAATGAGTCAGTGGCTGAGGTGGGACCTCCTGGTTACAAGCCCTTTTCTTTAACCACTGGACCACACAGCAATGTCTTTGCCAGAATTCATGGAGGTCTGTAAAGAACACGACCTGGGACTTCTGTATCCTGATGTATTCAACCTACTGGTGTTTTTGGCCACGCTACCTGTTACAGTTGCAACTGCGGAAAGATGTGTCCGTGTTAAAAAGCTCTACAGCGTATGGACTTTCATTGAAATGGCGAGTGAAGCTATTTATATAACCACATCCACACACACACACACACACACACACACACACCTGATGTCTGGTTTTTAACGCATAACAAACACCAACCTTCCTATAATATTTTCTTTGCCATTCATTAATTAGTTCCTTTAACGATTTCCACTATCTTATTTAAAAAAATGTACTGTTTAGTACTGATCTGTACATTCTACTGTGTCCCCAGCATTTGATTATTGCTGAAGACAACAAACATAACAACATAATGTAAACAATCCAAGTGAAAGTTTGCAGTCACGTGACCCCAGCAGGCTACAAAATGACCTTCAGTCACAGGTATTAGAAAGATATCATTTATGATGTACCAGATACTTGGAATTTGTGACCTCTATTGTGCACCACCGGTGAGCAAGCACACTTTGACATGATTTGACCAAGTTTCTTTTTCCCTTTACTTACCGGTACATGTTATTAAGAAAAAATCAATTGTCAATAGTTTGTTACACAATACAGTACTAATATGAATTATTGTTTGTATATCGTTAAATAGACTTACAATTAAAACAATGTATATGACATATTTGGTATAAGAGCATCATAACTTTGTACGGGGTTAAAAAAAAAAAAAAACTTTTGTTCTACGAAGCGTCAGTAACTAGAATCTATATATTTCCTGTAAAATCAGCTTCAGCGAGTGACAGCTACACGGTTTAGCTAAAGAGACTGTACTAAAAGGACTATACTGTGCAAAAAGGAGCACAGCATGAACAATATGTAAGGTACGTGCATAACGACTTCTGTTCAGTTTTCAAGTTGCCTAAAATTACAGGTAGATTGATGCTATTTATAATTATTGTGCTTTTAAATATGTTATCAATAGGGCTTCTGATTTTCGGTTTTAACCAATAAAACCACAAAATAATACAAAAATAATAATAAATACATTTCTCAGTGCTGCTGGACAATGTCCCGCCTTCCTGACTTGCATCTATCATTAATTCGTTCTGAATACTTTAAACCTGCCCCAACTACTGAGTGACAGCACATTCCTACATTTCTATTGGAGATTTAAAACAAGATTACAATCAGGATGGAGGCTTGTTAGCGGGATTTAAAGCTGTATTACAGTTAAGATACGGAGGATTTAAAATAGAATCGTGGCGAAATGTATAAAAACCTCCACACAAAAACCCCAGAAGAATGTGCCCGTGACCATAGGGATTTCGTTATGGAAGACAGCAAAGGAAAGAAGGTACATGAAGTGTGCAAGTACTGTCGAGTTACTACTATACATATTTTGACAGAAAAAAAAACACTCAAGCATTTTGAAAAGTACTGGTAACCAAAAACACTAATTAAATACAGTATATCAAAAACGAAAGCCCCCCAAAAAATGTACATAAAACTCAAATAGCTAAAAATAAGCACAGAAAAATACAATAAAACCCGAAAACCAGAAGCCCTAGTTATAAATGATGATGTTTCCGTGATTTCATATTAGTTCAGTAAAATAATAAATGTAGCATAATGCATTCTGTTAACGGTAAAGGCATAGGGAATCACCAACTTGCTTAATTGTATTAAACTGTATTATATTATCTGCAGTTTTGATAGACCAAGGTTTTTTTTTTATTTTGTGTGCCCACCCTTTGCTTCCTTTACAGCTTGCAGTCTTTTTTTGTATTTTGAAACCAGTTCCTGGCATCTTTCCAGAGACATTTTTGCCCATTCTTCAACACATACAGCTTTGAGTTCTGCAATCGACTTTGGTTTCCTTTTTGCAACAGCAGCCATCAAGTCAATCCACAACATCTCGATGGGATTCAATTCTGGGGATTGAGATGGCCAATCCATAATGGTAATCATCCTAGGGGTTATAGAGAAAAGCAGACCTATAGCACGTTACAGGGTATTGATTGATAGGTGAGGGTCCTATGGAGGTTTTTTGCAGGTTTATTTGGGCTGTGATAGGGCTGTGATAGGATTAAGTAGGTACTCTTGGGGTTTGCCTGGGCAGAGTTAGTTAGGGAGTGATAAGTTCAGACTGGTACGGTATTAGACCAGGCCAGCGTGTAAAACCAATAAGGCATTAAAAAGATACTTATACTCACAATGTTCTCGTTCGAGTCATTCCTCCCAAGTACCCGGGGCAACGTTACATATAGTACTAATTTGTTGTTTTATTATAATGCTGAACCTTTACTTTAATTTATATCTTTCACTAGAACAATTAGAAATTATAGAAATCACTTTGTGGTTTTTTAACTGCCCAAATACTTTGTCTGCGACAGTGTGTATATATATATATATATATATGTGGAATAGCAGCAGCGCGGTTGGAGGTAGAATGGGCACCTATGTGTGAGTAGTGTGGGGATTTTGGGCACATTTATGGAGAGTGCCCATGGGCAGACCCCCTTTTCAAAAAGGCCTACTTTGGCCAAGATTTGGAGTCATGTGAAGAATGTCTCTGCCTTAAGGCTCTTCAGCCAACAATGGTGGATTACCCCACTTTTGCAGTGTTTCCTTCCACCTCCTACCACAGCAAGATTGAGGCTTAACGCTGGTGCATTATCTGCGGGGACACTTCCCGGACAACTGTCTCTTCCCAGAGGTAAAGGAGGAAGAGGACCACCGGACGGCCTCAAAGAGGAAGAAGGGGAAGATCGGGGGTTCCCGGAAGAAGGCAAAGAAGCAGGTGCCAGCTCCAGCGCTCACGAGGGAGGAGTCTGAGAGTCCAGCGCCCATGAAGGGGAAGCATGTGCGTCCAATGCCCTCGAGACATCTTGGACTGGCTGGTGGACACTAAGGGGAACTTTGAGGAGGCCCTCCCAATGGCGATCAACCTGTTGTGGGCCAGAGATGGGGAGCAATGGGAAGCCTGGGAACAGCAACACCACCTAGCGTCCCTGACCAACCTTGCAGCCGTGGTAATTAACTACCAGTCTCTAGTGACCGAGGGAGAGCCGCACCAGTCTCCAGAGATAGGAGACTACCTGCTGCTCCCGCCTCCACCGCTAGAGGGAGACTACCTGCTGCTCCCGCCTCCACCGCTAGAGGGAGACTACCTGCTGGAGCCTCTGCAGTCAGAGGGAGACTACATGTTGCTCCCTCCACCACCACCAGAGGAGCTGAAGCCACCTCTCGAGGATCAGCTCCCACCATCGCCTCCCAAGGATCAACCTCTGCCCGAGCCTGCAACACCTAGGACTGCTGAGCCTGCAACGCCTGGGGAGACCTGCTCGCCATTGCCTGGGGAGGCTTGCTCTCCATTGCCTGGGGAGGCCTGCTTGCCATCGCATGGGGAGGCTTGCTCGCCATCACCTGGGGAGGCTTGTTCGCCATCACCCGGGGAGGCCTTCACCACACCGCCCACGGATGCTTGCTTGTCATCACCCGGGACTTTGTTGTATCCAGCGGCAGCAGTTGCGCTGCCAGAAGTTCTGGGCCTGGAGCCAAAGAAAAGGGAACTGCCGACTACAGAGAAGGGGGGAGAGGTGAGGAGACCATCTCCACCCACAATAGCACCGTTGCCACTGCCGGAGTGTCCCGTGCTGAGGGCAGCCTTACCGCTGCCAGCGCCACCGCCATCGCCCGGGGATGCCTGTTCGCCTTCACCTGGGGAGGCCTATTCGTCACCGCTTGGGGGTCCTTTGCTGCTGACCCCCAGGGTTTTGCTGTGGCCTCTGGTGGAGCTTGCATGGAACACTGAGTAAAGTCATCTAAAAAATAGCCAAGGGTGCCATGCTTCCCCTCCCCTTTTGCCTGTTTTAACCAATCTCCAGACGTCTGCCCTCCCACATTGATGACCTCTGATGCTAATACTACCAAGGTGTGAAAGGAACGAATTTAGAAGGAGGCAGCTATATGGATATAGATGGACTAATTTAAATTGTAATACTTTTTTAAAATTATAATTAAGAGGACTCTTTCTGTTTGTTTCTTCTAATTACTTGTGTGAGAAGGTCTTCCATCAGCTTTCTTTTTATTAAAGAAAAATGTTTCATATGTACAGAATGGTATATAATTATTTGGTTTGTCATTTAATAAGTTAGTAGGATGTGCTTGATTTTTGTCTGCCTTTCAACTTTGTTTATTAAATATTTTATGCAAAGTATGTTAGTGACATGGTCTTGAAATCGAAATGCTAAATTGATGTTTTATACAGTACATTGGTAAACATACGCTGGCAATGCGTAACAATTAAGTTTATTATATTAGAATAAATTATGATGGGCTCTTTTCTCTGCTGGCTATTGGAGAAAATGTGTTTAACAGCCTTGAATTCGGGTAAAAGGTTATGAAGATATGAAAAGTGTTGTCGGTCAGAATACAATAATAAGATTCTTCTGCTGCTGGATGCTTAAGAGGACCTCACCCCCGGCCTTTGTTTGCCTCCCCATTTTTTTCTGGCCACCAGTTCTATAATTATAAAGTCTTACATTATAAAACTACAAAACTCGCACTCAGTGGAAATGCCACAGACAAATAGAAAAAAGAAAAACTAAATTTTACCAGAGTAACAAACAGTTAATATCCATCACCATGTTGATTACAGACAGTTTATGTCAATACAAAATATATACAGAGTATCAAAAGAAACTTATCACTATTATAACACATTTATTTTTGAAAAAAAAAATAAGGTATATAAATGATGGACATTGACAAAATGTTTTTGGTTTCTTTTTAATCACTCGATCATTCATCCTTGACCATGACACGCTTGAGTGGCTATGACTGAAGCATATGCACTTAATCACCTAATTAGTGAGACAATTGATTGGACACTGGATACGGAGTGATTTCATCTGTTGAATTGCAAGCTTGAATAAAAGTAATAAAGAAAATCAAAGAAAAAAACCAACATGCCACGTCTGTCAAGAGAGCAGCACCTTCGTGCAATCGGCATGTTGGAGTCTGGACTAGGGCAGCGTACTGTGGCTTGTCGTCTTGGGTGCTGACAGCCAGCAATTTCAAACCTGGCGAGACGGTATAACCAGACACACTCTGTCAATGGCAGGCCACGAACTGGGAGACCAAGAGTCACAACACCTGCCCAAGATCGACAGATCATTTTGCAGCATCTTCGTGATGTCAGTTGTTAATCAGCACAATAAAAAGTCACTGCACCTGCTCTAAAACAGTGTTTATCATTTTTCGATCACATCTAGTGAATTTTATCCAAATATAAGTGATACATTTGTTTTGATGCTCGTATATATTGATAGATTTGTGGAAAGGTGAATCCATATGCAAATAGAATAAAAGAACAGCAATGTACAAAAGAACATGTAGAACATATTGTTTTAATGTCAGATGCTTAAATACAACTTTGCATTAATTGGCAAAAGATATTCCCTTTGTTATAAATAACTCCACAAAAAGTACTAGTTTTTTATGCAGCAGTCAAAATTATTTAGTAAATCCATCAACAACTAACCCCCCCTCCATTCTTTTTTTAGCTGAAGCAGAATAAAGAGGAAGATTCCCACAGCCTTTCCCTGTGTTTAATTTATCATCCAGATCCAATAGCATATCACACTGGGTAGCTGCTGGTGTTCAGAGTGGCTGGTCTGGCAGTACATCTGTTAAAAAACTGTATTACAGCTGTGTTAAATGTGTGAGCCTTTGCCAGCCTTGTCCAGCAGGGCCATAGGTCAATTTATCAATGGCAGGGGTGACTGCCTGAAGGAATAGAAGGAATATCTCCAAGACAGACTAAAGCTTCAGTGACTTTTCCCAGCTCTGGACACCCCCACCACAGCCATCCGTCAACAGGCTCCCTGAACTCTGGTTCACCCTCTAATCCCTGTCTCAACCCAAACAAGTATTAAAGTGTGAACTAGGCCCCACTCAGTCCTGGAAGGCCTTTGTAGATGCCTCTGCTCTCCATTAGTGGACAAGCTGACCCCATACTGCTGCTATTTGTACATACACATGTAAAGTTCAACTGCTGGGCAGTCTGCTTCTTGCAGTTGTAGGGGAAAGACGCACTGGTCCAAAATACAACAACAGGCCTTCACTCTGCATATGTGTATATGTTGTGGTTGCCACAACTATAAACATGGCAGATTAATGTACAAACAGAAATTTCCACCAGAAAGCAACAGCTTTTTTATATTATTTCAAATGAAAACTGACTGACAGGGCCTAAGCCTATTTCCACTTAACAGGCCCTCACAGGAGTTACATTAAAAAGAAGAGGAATATTTTACATAAAATGGATTTCATGCGGTAATGACTGAAATGATAATATGCAGGGGAGATGGCACATCAATCAAACCTAAATAAAATCTGATGGGTTTCATCAAACCATTGTTTTTTTGGTTTTTTTCAAGGTTTTTATTTTATTTTATTGTAAATAACTCTTCTTGTATATAAACTGCCTGTTCTTTATGATCAAGCTGTACATGTTTGTTTTTTTCTCGCTGTTTGCGGAAGCGCTGCTGAAGCAGTATTTCTGTCCCCAGCTACAATCAAAGCAGCTCAGCTACCCTGATTGGAAACTCAAGGGTCTTTTGACAGCACCAATTAAGCAACTTAATTAATGAGTGAATAAAAATGATAATATTTACTGTAAGGGAGTATCCTGTTTTGCATTTTTATTCCAGCCAACGTCACCTAGAGAATGTTATCTCAGATGCCCTCTCCTCACCCCTCCTCACTGTAACCATCACTGCCACCTCATTACATAGGCCTTTTTTTTCCTTTGCAGTGTCATGGCCTCACAAAAAAACACCTTCAAGACTTGGAGGGATTAACCCATATCTTGTGAAATTCCAGTCCATTGCTGAAAGCTGGCTAATATCTAAGGGACAATTTCCTGGTGCTTTTGTAAGCTGAACTTTACATCAAAGTGGTTGATTAATTACGGATAAGGGACTAATAAAATATGAATGCATTTTGTAATTAACAAGCTTCAGAACTGTGTCCTCCCAACCCCAGCTAAGATTTGCCTTTTCTTAAGTAAGTTATATTTTTCTGTATCCTTAGTGATTGCACTTTTTTTCTTATATAAAATTATTCCACACTTAATGATGCACCAGGAGGCTAAAAAAAATGATCTTCAAAGATAGAAGAAAACTAGTCAACACTCACATATCCGACCCTATAACATTTTGTCTTCAGTGACGGTTAAACAAGCTTGATGCATATCTGATTATTTCATTTTGGCCCGTTCCAACCCTGTTTTTTCAGGGAACACAAAAAAGATACAATGTCAAAAATACATAGCTGAAAGGACTGTGTTTTAAAATAAGTAGGCTTCCATTTAAATGTACTGTAGTTGTTTTTGTTGGTACAGTATTTTATTTTCAACAAAAGAAGTATTTTAATTCAGAACGATAGGATACATGTAGCGACCTGTGCACCATTCTGTGTCTGCTGGACTTGTATGTTGTCCCATTTGTTTGTCTCGCCTGTCTTGTCCTGTGTATGTGTTGCATGTATTATAAGGGTGCCACCACGCCACCTAGAATGGGGAGAGAAGCAAGGGATGGATCCGGCTGGTTGGTCTAGATGAAGTGGGCACTTTGTTTTTGCTGAATTTTCATCATGTGAAATTGGAGGAAGCGCTGTGTAACTGCACAATAAAGACATACTGATTTGGCATGCAAGAAGAAAAAAGCGGGTTGTGATGGATAAACAAGTACTCTGAATATTGAAAATATGGGCTTTGTATTAGAAAACTGGTGATGGAGTCGGAAATCGCATGTGACGGGTAAGTGCATTAACCCTTTGCGGTCCATTTATTAATTGCGCGTCAGGCACGTCAGGTCTAATTAATTTTCACACGCGCAGTTAATTTTAGACGCGCTGTTTAAAAGTATTTTTTTCCACAGTCAAACGGGTTTAAATGGCCCTGCATATCAACAAAGCACTCACTAGGCATCTCCAGCCCCGCCCCACCCTTTCGTTCGCTATAGCTTACACCTATGTAAGAAATAAATAATAATAAAAATAATAGTCGTACATACCGACCAATCATCTCCTGATCACTCGTTTTGTCACCAAACTCCTCAATAATGCGATCCAAGTCATTATTTTATTACTATAACATCTCAAAAAAGCTCTGCAAATGCCCGTGTTCTCTGTGCACTGATGCACTGATCAGCCAGCTTATTTACTTACGACCGCCCCGTTATCTGATACCAGGCCATGTATGACTATTCATGAGATACGCCTTTTTTATTTATTTATTTTTTTTCGACTTGTCTCGGCTCCTGTCGCTCCCACTCGGCAATTGAATGGTTTTCTCGGCTTTTTCCGGAGAAAAAACGATTAGAAACCAGTTTTTTGCGTTGCTATAATGATGTCGGACCCAGTCCGACAAAGGACCTGAGAGGAATAATTGCAATGTCGGACCCAGTCCGACAATGGACGGCAAAGGGTTAATTTGTTACATATATATATAAAATGGGGATTGATTTTATTCTTAATACAAGGGTGGTAAAACGTGACTGACGTGTGTCTGGGTAACAGATATGTTGACTGTATTCTCTTTCAGACTGGCATCTTGTTCAGATTTTGAAATGAACACATGCCATTAAGAGGTCAAGGCAGGTTGTATGAAGGACAAAACTAGGAAATCCCAAATAGTTTACAATGCAGAAATGTATGATATAAAATGTAACAGACTTATTAGCTGTTGTTTTGAGTAAGCCACAAGATCAAACATACACAGACTTGCTCCAGTGTGTCACAGAAGATGGTTACAGTTGACAGTTAATCTGACTACAGGTGGAGGATCGTGTTTTGTAGGACCAAGTCATAATTGAAGTACAAAAACTTCTAGTCTTCCAGGAAAATTCTGCAACAAGGAGAACAGCAGATTTCACTTCTTTGAAAACAGATTATAACAATAGTTATATAATTAAACTTTGTTTATTTCCCCTTTAACATAGAAACCAATAAAACCAATATAAAATCTATTGGTTACCAACTCTCAATTAAGTTAACTGTCCAGAAAGGGTTTCCCCATTCAGAAGCCAACCCCAAAGTAAAAGGAGGCTTTAATCCTCATTTGAGAGTTGTTGTTGTTGTGGTCCTAACAAAATATACAGTACTTGGGCTCCCAAGTGGCGCATCCAGTAAAGGCGCTCCACGTAGAGTGCAGGATGCAATCTATAATCTGGACGTCACGAGTTCGAGTCCAGGCTATTCCTTTGCCGACCGTGGATGGGAGCTCCCAGGAGGCGGCGCACAATTGGCCTAGCGTCGCCTGGGGGAGGGAGGGTTAGGTCGGCCAGGGTTTCCTCGGCTCACCGCGCACCAGCGACCCCTGTAGTCTGGCCGGGCGCCTGTCGGCTTGCTGTAAGCTGCCCGAGAGCTGCGTTGTCCTCCGACGCTGTAGCTCCTGGGTGGCAGCATGGTGAGTCCGCAGTGTGAAAAAAAGCGGTCAGCTGACGGCACACACTTCGGAGGACAGCGTGTGTTCTTCTTCGCCCTCCTGAGTCAGCGCAAGGGTGGTAGCGGTGAGCTGAGCTCAAAAAATAATTGGTCATTCTAAATTGGGAGAAAATAATCAAAAATAATTGTCAACGACTACATTTATAATATATATATATATATATATATATATATATATATATATATATATATATATAGTACCTTCAGTGCCCAAAACAAAGCACTGCAGTCTGTGTATTTATTTGTTCTGCTCAATTTGCAGACCACACATGTAGGTTTACTACTTTCTTAGTGAAGGTAGGAATAAATCAAGGGATGAGGGGTTCGACTGTACAGTTGCACCCAATTTATATGAAGCCCCTTACATGAACTGCCCTTATATGCAAACATCAGGTCTCCCAACCTTTCCCAACAGTATGAAATAATTTCCACAGAGTAGAGAAGTTCAATAGGTACCATAAAAAGAAAAGTTATATACGTGGCGAAAAATGTATGGATATTTTGCAGGACTACCGCAAAATTAGTGCATTCAAAATATTGGGTAATAAAAGGGTTACTATTGTATGTGGAAAGCTGGCACACTAAGATAAGGAAAACAAAAAAATTTATAAAATACAAATAGAAAAAAGGCATATCTATTAAAATCATACCAGGAATGCAAATACTTTGATAACATGTAACTGTTTGGCCAGCTTGGTTTTTTTATAATGATTTTATACTTTTTTGATATACTATATACTATTATAATATTTACTGTAAGATATATATATATATATATAGATATATATATATATATATATATATATATATATATATATATATATATATATATATATATATATATATATATATATATATATATATATATATATATATATATATATATCGGTCAGTTTGGAACACAAGGGGAAGATATCAGGAACGTGGGGATTCTGATATCTGGCCCCTGAGTTCAAAACAAAGACGACGTTTGTTGGTAGAAGACAACAGCGTACACTGTAAGATGGGAGGAGTTAGAAACTTCAATCCCCATAATCCTGAGAGGTAGATTCAGGTGATCAGTCCGCGGTAATTGATGAAGGTTTAAAAAGCGGATAGAACAAGTGAAGAGGGGGTGTATAGAAGGAGTGTATAGAGACAGCGGAGACTATAGTTGTAAGTGCGCTGACTTGTAAGAACAAGTTTGAGCTACCGAGTGGTGTTGTCGGTGGAGCAAAGAATATAGAAGCACAGTTACAGCGGAATAAAGAAACAGCAGCGGTGTTTCCAGAAGCTGTACGGAGACAAGGGTTTGATAGGGCTACAGTATACATTATAACCAGAACCGACTTCAGAGTCCATAACCAACGGTACCTGCATGGAGGGGTGCATACAAATATAAAGCGAGCAGAGCTTTGTTTGGTCGGCCGGTGGAGCTGCAACGTGTCTGCAGTTTAGACTGAAGTGATCTGGCGTAGGCATCATACAAAGACCCTATCGTGAGTAACCCAAGCTGCATACTGACGGTATTCAATATTGTGTATTGTTTTGAAAGAAAGGCAGCGTTCTGTGTTGCACCTGTTTTTAAAAAACAAGGAAGCCACAAGGATACTAGGACTGTGTTCGTGATGTGTATACTTACCGGCTGTGTGCAACGTTTAATCTGTTTATGACAAACGGGACTCTTTATTTCAGCTTTATTTCAGAGCGTTTAGTGTGTGCACGCTCTGAGGATATAAACGCTAGTTATTTATGGACTGGTCTTTTCATTTGTTTAAGCAACAGCCTAATTCCTGGGACTGTGTTAATATAATGAAGGCTGGTTGCATCAACAAATTAAAAGAAACGCCATTTTTATCTTAAGGTCGAGGTGACTGTGAAATGGCTATACTTGTCTGGGGTTTGTGAATTATAGGCTCAGACGCGTTTTGTTTTGTACATTTAAATTAACGCTTTGTTTAAATGGACTGTGTGAGTGCTCCCCAGCAGAGGGTGCTCAAGGACCACACAGGGTTGCAATCGTTCTGGTTAAGAGGGAAAAACCAACCTTGGATTACGTACCTGTTTACCTGGAAAAGGACCACCAACACCTTCATTCAACAGCCTTGTGGTTTGTACCAAACAAAGAACATGGGACACTTGCCTGGTTTGCTATAAGTGATCCAAGACCAGATTAACCCTTGGCCAGCTGGCACTGGATAAAAACCCTGGACTGATTGTACCATTGCTGGAAGCAATACCAGCTGTTACTTGCCACGAGGTCAGCTCGGGCAAGGTACTAGAGGGGCGAAGAAGTGAGTTTAACAGACAGGTTTTCTTGTGTTTCTTTTATTATTTTCATTAAAGGTGATAACTGAAAATAATTGCTTAAAAATAAAAGTGCCTTTATTTTCACCCCGAACTTCTGGCTACTTGTGTCACCTTTCATACTATCAGTTGGCTACAATCAAACTCAGAACGTATCGTTCACAATATATATATAGATATAAGCTTGTATATTTCAACAAACTACAACAACAAATGATTAATGTCTACTAAGGATTAAAATATGAATTCATGCATTTCATTTAGTATTTTAATGTTTATAAAAAAATGGCTAAATATAATATCAGTTATAATGCAAGATACAACACCCGTTCTGCAGTCCAGTACTTTAAAACACCAAGGTGTGAATCACAGCAGCCCTAGCAGATATTGAGTGATACAGTGGGCAGGAAACAAGCAGACCACTGGCTCCTACCAGACTTTAGTCCAACATTAATTATTAAAAAATCCCAATTGAAGCATATAGCCACTTCTAACCAGGAATACTTCAGTGCCTCAGAGCAAGGTTACCAAAGAAGAGGAAGGACTGGTTTTAGTGCATCCCCATCATTTCATAATGCCTTTTTGTAGTCATTTTGTGAAAACCTTCTCTTATGTTGGATAGATCACATCACAAAATCATACTAAAATACTTTCCTCAAGCACTGAGACAAACAAGGAATAGCATTGTGATATCATACAGTTATATTTAATGAAGCAGATTATGTAATCTACAGTAAAAATAGCAGAGAGATATATAGTGCACTGTAAACTGTCATTGAGAAACTTAAATTTAAAATGAATATTTTCTGAAAAGAATATTGTATTCAGAGTGGTGCCTGCAGAGCCCTTACTACAAGCATTAGGTTGCACTGGGCTAACCTTGATATATGAAAATAGTTAGTCCTACGTATTGGTTGCTGGTCAGTTTCTAGATTTTTATTTATAAATGCACATTCATAAATTGAACTATGATTTCCTTAGACATTGAAAATGTGCTCAGAGACTCTGGTACTTCCTGTACTTGCTCATGTCTATCAGAGAGCTGGAATACAAATTCTTAATGTCTATGTCTATTTATATTTGAATTTTAAATCAAATGTGTATTTAGACTTAAATTTAACCTGACTTTTCTTTTTTCAACTTTTTTCAACTTTTTTTTGCTGGAAAGCACTTTGGGGTGGCTGTAAAATGTTTCTATAAGAGTCCACGTGTTGATGTTGAAAGATATTCCACAATTACGATACAAAGATGTATTACTATAACACTGTGGTCTCTCGAGAGTAGAATGTGGGTCTATTTATGTTGTCAGAAGACAGAATAAACAGTAAATATTTAACCACCTTCTAAACAGTCTTACCTGAATAGGAAGGGACCTATAAAATATTCATAAATAATGATAAGAAACCTAAATGACATCATGCATACCTGTCAAGTCTCCCGTTTTGCCCAGGGCCCTCCCGTTTTCAGGACCCATCTCCTGGTCAGGACAAATCTCCCGGCTGGGACCCGCTTAATATTGGGACCCACTGTTATGATTCAAACATCAGTGAGTCTTGAGAGACTGCAAGTCTGCCACTTGGGCATATACATGCACCACAGAACACAGCCACGATTCAACACCATCACCATTAGCAATCAAGTTTCATCTCAAAAGACACCAGACTGCATCTCTAAGCCTCTATATTTAAACAAATGTCCAGACCCCCCCTGCAGGATGGGGTTAACACCCCCCCCTGTGCCTCGTTACTCGCTTAACACAAAATCTCCTGGTCAACTGTCATGGGACCTTGACAAGTATGAATCATGTGAAATTCATTGCACTAATGCAAAGAAAACAAGCACATTCCACCAAGTATACTAAAAAATGAGATTCTTATAAAGGTAAAATCTTACTTTTTTACTATTAAAATAAATAAATAATGTTCAGAAAAATGTAAATCACACAGCAAAGCACTGACATCAGTAAACAGAGGCTGCATACAGCAGGCAACTCCTGTATTAGTGACTTTCATTTCTATATCCAAAACGACAACACACACTAAAAAATAGAAATGAAATACATCTTTAGTTTCTAAACTCTGAGAATGTCCTGATAGTTCTCGTTATCGTCTGAAAACATTTGTTTTGAGGATTTTGGTCTAAATAGAGCTGTCAACACATCTGAAGCTTGCATTAAAGCCTTTACTCGGAGAATTACATTATAAAGCACAGCAGCAAACTATCAATCATTTCATGTTGAAAGAGACAGGATGTGTGTCATTTATCTGTCATTTGATGAGAATTATACTTTTAGGATTCTTTATTACATGTAAATAATTCTTCAGGGAGGCTATAACATATAACTATAACATCACAGGGGAAACCTAGGAAAGGTGAGCTACTAGGCAAAGAGAATAATGCTTTTAATTTAATACCATAGAAGGTGAGGTCTACCTAAATACATCATTAAGTGGAGTAATTGGAAAGAGCAGAGGCTGACTGCCTGGAGTCGTATATTCTTGTTACAGCAACTTGATTCATGAAAATTGGGAGATATTACTTCATTTTTGAGGGTCAGTTCAATTGATTCAACAGTGACTAATCCAAATACTGGTGTCCTTTGAATCTCCAACTGGGACACTGGCCTATTTTTACACATGGAAATGCACTAAAGAAACTAAAATTTAAATTACATTTAGGCTGTATTTAGATCTGCTGCTGTGAATCAATTGAGTAAAACCTATCGTTGAATACAGATGTGTTTGCATATAGTTACACATTATTTAACATCAGATTCACAATACAGTCAATTCTCATTAAAGCAAACTCGGATTAAACCCATTTCCTGATACTTTTCTACAAGGTCCTGGACAAATGTAGCAATTGTTTATTGTAAACATCTTCTTATAATACAAATTTACTTAACACATATTTCAACATTCCCACAATTACTTTGTCAACCATTCTGCAAAACTGGGATACATTAATACATGCCTATGAACATCACAATGTCGTCACCTTAACCCTAACCCTTTCCGATCTGTTCAGTACTCTGATGTTGAGGACGCTTTGCTTTTGTGGTTTAAAAATGTCCGTGATCAGAATATGCCTGTATATGGGACCACTGGGACACACAAAGCTGAGATAAGCACAGCAGCTGGGACATGAACATTTCAAGACCAGTTCATTTGAAATGATACTTTTTAACATTACATTTCCAACCAAATTTTCAATAAAATACACAGTACTTTTTACATTTTTAATACTTTTCATTGAACTGTAATTCAAATTTAATTTCAGTGTTACTGTAACTTCAATAAAAACTGACAGGATGCATTTGGCTTAGACTCTTGATAATAAGAATTACTGATAAGACACATTTTTAGGCTGGTCCCTTGAAATTTGTATTAATGAGAGTTGACTGTAGTTTGCTGCAGTCTGTCCTTGAGCCTACAACTTAGAGAAGGTTTATTATAAAATGTGGGGCTTGTTTAAAGTGGGTTATAAAAAGTCTGATTTGGTTAACTGCATCACAAGTAATAAATTAACAGTCAACAGTACACATAGAATTAAATGAGGCACACCTAAATGAAACAGAAGAAATCAAATATGAAACAAAAACATTAACACATCTACAGCATGTTAAAGTACTGAAAGACTGGCTTAAAGAAATACATATATGGAAATTATTTTTAAATACAGTAAATCAAAATCACATTCTGGAAGAAACCTATGCCTTTGTAAAAATTTCAGTTGGCAATCAGAATTCAAACAGTTAAACATTCACCTGGAAATCTACCTTCCACCTACATTGCACTCAGTAAAAGCAACCAAACTTGTGTAATGAATGGGCCTCACAGCCCATTAAATTAAATGGAAAGCAAGGGCTGGATGCTAACCACAAAACATTGAATTCAAAGACAAATGTGTCTTACTATTTAACTAAAGAGCAAGCTCTGTAGCTGAGAGGCAAGTACATGTTAAATATGTATGTCAATATTATTAACTCGTCAGCTCTAGGAGATCCATTACAAGTGACTTAATGTAATTTGACAATTGTGTCCAGATAATGTATTTTTACCACATGTGGAGCTATATAACCAGAAGTGTCTGAAAAACAATTATTGCTTACAGCGGATACCTGTTTTTACCTGTTACTCGGCACATCCGAGTTACCTGCCAAAATTAAAAAGTGACATCGTACGTGCACACAAAATTCTAGGTCCCAGTACCATAATGATTTATAGTAAACATGACTAAAACTATTTAACCCTATATGTAAAATGTTGATTTCAGGTAACATACAATATTTACTTTTAATTTTATTTCATTTTTTTCTGTGAAATGCCCCATAAGTGGGTATCTAACTATTATTAGGTGTAGCGACCAAAAACAATACATATATTGTGTTGTCTCGAAGCACCATTTGTAAATGCATAAAATATATGCTTTAAAACCATGACATACCTTCATAATTTAACTGGGTATATTTCAATATACAATGTACCTGTACTGTACAATAGACTGCTTTGTGCACTATTGTATACTGTATGTGTTTTATACATAATATGCATTTTAACTCATAATATCTGTGCTTCACAATATGATATATGTACACATGAATTTAGAATTATGAACTAAACAGCAGCTCATAAATCTTGCAAAACTTTCATAGAATATATTTTCAGTTTCATTATTCATGCCATACAAAACATTCTGTTGCCAAGCCAGCTGTTTGAAGTTGTTGCATCAGACTGCAGACTGCAGATGGCTCTTGCATTATAGTTAACTTATTAATGTAGCTCCCTTTCAATTCAAAGACGACCACCAACAACAACATTACATATGGGATATGCCTGCCTATTGGTAGGTATTTTCTGAGCTCTCTATACCAGAGCTGCCGATAGACCCCTTCCTGGGATGCCGCCCTCGGTCCCGCCTACCGAGGGATTAAAACCGTCATACTGAGGAAGCCATTTCTTTTTTTTGCCTCTCAAGATGGTAAGGTAATACCCTCTGTGTTGGTATCTGAGCGTATTGAGAAAAGAGCAGTGTACTCCTCTGTAATATTGTTGTTATTGTATTATTGTGTTGTACTCCGTCCACAGATTTGCCCACCGTGGCTTCGGCCTATGTGTCCCCTGGTATACGGTACGCGATGACCAGATGTGTGACTACACGTGGTTAGGGCAGGCACCGCTGCTTCAGCTGCCCCCAGGTGCCCCTAGGTGCTTTGGTACGCTGGTGCACGCTCAGCCCGTGGTACTTCGGTGCCTTGGTGCACGCGTTGCCCAGTGCACTCGGTGCTTAGTGCTCGGTGCACACGGTGCACTCTGTGCTTAGTGCACCTGTTAAGCACGGTGCCCGGTGCCCTCAGTGCGTATAGCGCCTCGGTGCATATGTTAACCCGATGCTCGGTGCACACGGTGCCCCATGCTTTCGACACTCGGTGCACACGGTGCGCTCGGTGCTTAGTGCACTCGGTGTGCTTAGCGCTTCGGTGCTTGGTGTGCTTGGACCGATTAGTGCGCACAGTGCTTGGTGCACTCGGTAGTGGCAGCCATGACGAGCATCCCATGGTTCCACGCCTGCACATCTTGTAAGGCGAATATGCCACTCAGTGACAAGCACCTGCTCTGCATGCAATGCCTAGGGGCCCAACATGCCACGGAGGCCAGGGGAAACCAAGCTCCTTCACAGAGCACAAGGAACTCAGGGCGTGGTGCGTCCACGCAACAGCATTCCATGAGGCAATTCCAGGGCCGTCGCCCTAGGCATCCTTTCACCGCACAACAGGTGCAATACTGGCACGCTTGCACCTCGGACACCTGGGTGCTTGCTACCATGCACAACGGTTACATGCTGCAGTTCCGTTTGGGACCTCCCCCCTTTCGAGGAGTCACACACACAACCGGGTCGGACCCTTTTCAGGTCTCATAGACCCCACCTCCCATGGAGAGGGATTCTACTCGAGATATTTTCCAGTACCCAAGAAGAACAGGGGCTTTCTCCCCGTCCTAGACCTGAGATTCCTCAACAAGTTCTTGAAGGAGGGGAGGTTCCAAATGTTGACTCACCATCACATTCTCCAGTCTGTCCAGCCGGGCGACTGGTTCACCACCGTGGGCTTATGGGATGCATATTTTCACGTTGCCATTCGTCCAGAGCACAGGAAGTACTTCAGTTTTACCAACTAAACCAGGCCACAGTATCGGATTCTCCTGACTGTACTGCTAAACTCTGTGATGTGTCTCTCCACACTCTAACTTGTAAACAGCATAACAGTACCATTTTTTCATATGAGCTACACCCCCCAAAAAATTATTGAAATATGAAAAATTATAAATAATATTTTTAAAAATTGTCAATTTCAACCTCTTTCCAAGTGTTATATAAAAAAACTTAGATATCATATTGTAGCTGCACAATTTTCCAAGGATCTCAAATCTGAAATCAGAATTGAAATATCTTGAACAGTTGCAGAGCTAGATAAGCTTTTACGATGCATAGTATTTTACAAAAAAATCAACCTCCGAATGGCAAGTGTAAAATAACATTTTTAAAAGTTGCCAATTGCAACCTCTTTCCAAGTTTCATATAAAAAAAAACTTACAGTACATTGTAGCTTCACAATTTGTCAAGGATTTCAAATCTGAAATCGGAATTGAAATATCTTGTACAGTTGCAGATCTAGATAAGGTTTTGCAATGCATAGTATTTTACAAAAATCAACCTCCGAATGGCAAAGGCACACTAGGGTTAAAACTTGGCAAAAAGTGAGACTGGAAACACTATTGCCCTGTTTGAGATACAATTATATTTCAGTATAAAAATAAAGAAACAACACACAAGTTATCAAGTAAAATATTTTATTTATTTTTTTATTTGAAAATTTATTTTCTTAACTTATTTTTTTTTATTCGATGTGTAAAAGAATGAGGAATAAATCTTGTTGTTTTTTTTATTATTGGTTTAGTTTTTATTTTTACGTTGTGTATGTAGCCTATGTAAAGAACAAAGACATTTAGCTGTAGTTATTATTATTATATAGCCATGTATTTTATTATTAGTTTACTGTGTGTAAAGAACAGAAAAGATTATTTAGCTGGTAGGTAATTGCGAGAATTTTTTGTTTGTTTGAGCTGCATGAAGGATTAGACATGTTTTCATTTTGCATCCATTTTAACAACATTTTAAAATATGCTTTTTCGGTTCATATTTAAAGCAGAATTGTTTACATAATTACTGCTAATGATTTGTATGCAAATTACATTTATTTTGAATATAAGCATAAGAAGTTGTATAGTGAAACAAAATTTTAACAATGGAACTGAACTAAACATAGGTTTAATCTTGGGCAAGACACTGCATAACTCATTGAACATTATTAGCGAACACTACACATGTAAAGTATCTATAGATTGTAGCTTGTTATATAGCATTGGAATTATTATATAGCATTTGAATTATTTTCTTTCAAAGGTACAGTTGTCCCGTGTTATACCGCCCCCCTTTATAACGCCACCTCGCATACCGCCAGCTATTCTCTCTGAACAAATGTCACCAATATAAAAACAGTGCTATTTTTACCCGTTGTATCGCCACCCCGCTGTCTGCCATCCACTTCCCAGCCAAGCAAACATAAATATAAGCATTGTAGTTTCCCTCATTGTAGCACCAGTGAAATAATCATGGCCAATTAAAACAACAAAGTTATGCAGTTAATCTTTGACTTGCTTTCCTAGTTCGTTGTTAACTGAACGTTCATACCAATGTCATCAACACTCTCGCTCCCAGAGCAAAACAGAAAGTACAAAATGGCGAGTCGACCCTACATTTAACACCAGAGCAAAAGAAAAAAAATCTGCATGCATGCATCTGAAAATAAGAAAGCAAGACATCGCAGATGTTTTCTCGCCTAAGTGAGGCATGCTGTTAATCAAAGGACAATTGGAGACATTCTAATGGATAAAAACAAATGGCTTACCTTGATGAAGCGGGTCGATTTGTTTAACCTGAAAAAGGCTTGACGCAGCCTAAAATAAGTGACTTTTATAAACCACATAAAAAAGTAAGGTAAGAGGTTTGTTTGTTTACATGCAAGTTTTGCACAAATTAAGGCTGACTTAAACTAAAGCATCAATTTTGTAAACAGCAGAATATATATATATATATATATATATATATATATATATATATATATATATATATGTAACTTTTCATTTAAAAAAGTTGTTTGCCTGTACATATTCAAGGTTTTTTTTTAAAACTGCTTCAGAAAGAATGCTGTTGAGCTTAAATTGTTTTGTGAAATAAATAGACGGCATTGTTCAATTGTAGTCAGCAGGCTTACAATCGTGCCACAAACAGAAAAGTTCAAATGACCAGTACAGTAAAAAAAATCGTACGCTTTGTTTTTATGGAATTGACATTAAATTAGTGTTTATTTTGTATTTCTTTTCTTTTTTAAGTATGAACTGTGAATTTTTATTATTAAACTGTTCCTCAAAAGCAAACATGTATGCTTCATACAGATGGGAAAATATGATAAAATGTTACTAGTAGACCTACTGTTGTGTTAAGAACAAGTACTGTAGTTTTTAAAAAGATTAAGGTTTTATTAAAATGGCCTGAATATACTGAAACTGTATAACTAAAAAAAATAAAAGGTTTGATTTTATTGCAAACATAGAAGGTTGTGTGTGTGTGTGTGTTTTTTTGACCCTAACTATAACGCCACCCTCGCTTATTGCCCGTTTATGCCCATGGCCCTTACCAGGGAGTATAAAGAGGGTTGACTGTAACAGCCTGACCTCTATTGAGAAAGCTTTAATAAAGCCTGATATTCATGGACTTCTTTTTCCCTTAAATTGAAGGATACCAGTTCAACCTGTTCAAAGAAGGCTGTTGGTATGGTAGAGCCAGTCCCGTTGCCCACCTGTATTTTTCATTCGCTTGGGAAAGAAAATCTTTTTGTTTGTTTGGAAAGAGCAGATGGACACTTAGTTCAGGTGATTGCAATAACAAGAATGAGTTTGAAGGTAAATGTCTTTTGGTGTGGCTGTCTTATCAGCAGTCTAGTTGTTGTCTTTCCTTGTGTGAAAATTTCACATTCAAGTGTTTTTTTATTACCAATAAAATGTGCCTGGCTGTCTCTAGATCAGCTGCAAAAATCGCTTTGAAAGGATGAACAGAACTCCATTGTTCTGAGGCTTTATTCAATTTGCAGTTTTCAAGAGGTGCGACCTCACCCTGTTTCTGGAAACTGTGTTTTACCTTTGATGGCTTACAAGCAATCCCACATTTAAAGGAGCTGTGAAAACTCATCGCTCATTTAACATTTTTAAAGTGTTGTCAACTTTACATTCCAGAAGGTGTGGCAGATTGTTTCAGGGTTATCTATTATTTATCTGGGTGCAAGGTTTTGTTGCTAGCAATTTTGATGAATCGGTATCCAAGCTTTTTTCTGCTAAGTATATAGTTTATTTATTTTTATTTTAGAAAAATCATACTAGGATAGCCCTTGTGATATTCAAGTCATTACTGACAATTAGCACAGCGTTTGTGAGTGTAGTGCTGATGAGAGATGAGGGACCAATATCACTGTTGCATTAACCCTTTGCGGTCCATTTATTAATCGCGCGTCAGGCACGCCAGGTCTAATTAATTTTCACACACGCAGTTAATTTTATACGCGCTGTTTAAAAGTATTTTTTTTCACAGTCAAACAGGTTTAAATGGCCCTGCATATCAACAAACCACACACTAGGCATCTCCAGCCCCGCCCCAACCTTTTGTTTGCTATAGCGTTCAGCTGTGTAAGAAATAAATAATAATAATAATAATAGTCGTAAATACCGATCGATCATCTCCAGATCACTCGTTTTATCACCAAACTCCTCAATAATGCGATCCAAGTCATTATTTTATTACTATAACATCTGAAAAAAGCTCTGCAAATGTCCATGATAGTCTCAGTGCGCTGACGCACTTAGCCAGCTTGTTTACTATGGACGCCCATTATCTGATACCTGATACCATGTATGACTATTCATGAAATACGCCTTTTTTTTTTTTTTTTTTTTTTTCCGACTTGTCTCGGCTCCTGTCGCTACCACTCGGCAATTGAATGGTTTTCTCGGCTTTTTCCGGAGAAAAAACGACTAAACACCCGTTTATTGCGTTGCTATAATGATGTCGGTCCCAGTCCGACAAAGGACCTGTGAGGAATAATTGCAATGTCGGACCCAGTCCGACAATGGACCGCAAAGGGTGTCCTGGCTAAGGGTGTTATACTTCAAAAAGGGTGGTGTGGTGGTCCGCGAAGAGAGTGAGAGAGAGACAGTGGGACTGAAATTGAAAATTCAGGCACTGGTGCCCAGTATTATTATTATTATTATTATTATTATTATTATTATTGTTATTTAGTCATTTAGCAGACACTTTTATCCAAAGTGACTTACAGAGACTTGGGGGTGAACTATGCATCATAACTGGTGCTGCAGAGTCACTTACAATAGGACCTTGGTTTTACTTCTCATCCGAAGGGGGTGTTGGTGCCTCAGTTTATGCAATACAGTGTGTACGAAAATACAAAGCACAGCTGCAGTCAGGAGTGCTACCCAAACACACTGTGAAACTGATTTGGATGAGACCTAGTATCGTTAAACTAAATTCATTCATTTACCTTTTCTTCTTTCCCAGATGAAGGGATTTTGATCTGCTTGGCTGGCCTCATCCTGCTGAACCTGGATAGGAACATAGGAGCTGGCTCTCAGCTCCTCTTTTATATGTGTGGCCAGGATAAATCAGCAATTAAGTATCCAATCTAGCCTGACCATATTCTACATATGCTTTTTAGGGGTGGGGTTTTAACCTTATCCCTGCCAAATTAACAGAAATATCAATTTCAACAAGCATTTGTTTATAAAACCAAAAACTCTGTGGCCTTCATAATAGTGGGGTAACGGAACAAGTTCAGTTGTAGCAAAGCGTTCACTCAAAACACGAAAAATATTATTATTATTCAAAACACTCAAAACACGATTATTATTATTATTTATTTATTAGCAGACGCCTTATCCAGGGCGACTTACAATTGTTACAAGATATCACATTCTTTTTACAAACAATTATCCCATTTATACAGTTGGGTTTTTACTGGTGCAATCTAGGTAAAGTACCTTGCTCAAGGGTACAGCAGCAGTGTCCCCCACCTGATATTGAACCCACGACCCTCCGGTCAAGAGCCCAGAGCCCTAACCACTACTACACACTGCTGCGCAGCCCATCCACTCTTACTCAGTCCACTAGCATTCCATTAGAAAGCAGTCTTGTCACAGCAACTAAACAATAATTAAAATATTTTCAAAATGAACCAATGGCAATGGATGACTTATTTACATTAGTTCTTGATAGCAAGATCATGAGGAATAGTTATTAATCCAATCAATCCGCCTATGGATTTATATGATTTGTCAATAATGTTCTCAAAATAATGTGCTGATATCAACAACTAATTCTCTTGGATGGAAAGTATAAGTGAAAGTATAATTTAGTCTCTTGATTTAATATTTTTCTTTTAAACCTTCAAAACATTGAATATGACTGAATTTGTAAAACATAGCTGTTTTCTGGGGCATGTGAAATAAAATTAATTTAAAAGTGTATCAATGCATTCTGGAACAGCTCTACAGAGAAAAATAATATATAATTATGCTCTTAATGTACATGATGAATTATACTAAGTTACTGAGTTTTCGAATGTTACTCACATGAAGATAAAAAATCAAGTCATGCTTGTGTCCACGCTAGCCACGTAAAGTTTTGTTGTGTTAAATTAAACTCTTCATAAATCCAGCTGCTTAATGATTTAAAAGTTGATTGGCCATTCCGCGTGAGAAAAAATGAAGTTAGAAATTAATTATAATTAAAAGTCTAGCTGGAACTTTATTTCTTTACGAGTGTGACATATTTTTTAAATTACAAGCAGCTGTTAAATTACAACAGTAATCACTATTGTGGATCCTAATTAGGACTTTTGATTTAGAGGGATATTTTAGCCCCTATTGTGCATTGTTTGACTAGACCTTTTTGTATAATTTTTTATACAGTTTTTTTTTTTTTATAAAATCAACCCTATTTTAGGATACCTTGGAACAAAACTCCCTCTCTACAGCAGTTACTGCATAGTGTAATATGTCTTAATACAGTACTTATCATTTAAGGTTTAACTTAAGTGTTCTGTTACAGTACATGACTGAGAGATACATGCAGAGGGTACAGATCTTTGAGTATTTTCAGCTTCAGGTGAATTGGTTATATTTTATCAGTTATTTTTTAAGGCTTATTTTGTATTCCAAAATGTACTGTGTACCGATATCTATACATTTTAAAAGTATTTATTCATTGGCACTAAAATTGTCTACATTTTCTTTACGTTTACACCCGGCTGCGCATAGGAGTACCTGCACTTTTTTTTATGAGAATTTCACCCTGGCTTACACTCTTCTAGGTGGTTTACCCATTGTGTTAGCCTTCATGTAATACAGTAGTACATGCACAGTGTATTTTGTTTATGTTATACAAATTAGTATTAACAGGAAATGTTGTAGTGATTTATAAAAAAATGAATACAATTGATCCCTACCGGATTTTCATGATGTGTTTTCTTACCAGGGCCCTCTGAATTGAGACAGAGTAAATTGAATTACAGCTGCAGTCAAACTACAGCACAATGTTACCACTAAATAAAGGAAACAATCTGCTTTTGGTGCTAATGTGTTTTTACTTAATGCTTTATACTAGGGCTGTCAATTAATCGCGTTAATTTCTTTGGCGATAATTTTTTTTAATGCACGTTAATCTCACTTCTCTCTCTTGACCCTCTTAGCATACCGTAACTCATTCCCTGCGTCACTATTTTAATACACTCGAGCGCATGCAACGCAATGAGTGCAGTCAGCATTTGCATAGAAAGTAAATCATATAACTCCTTTATGGAGCAAAGCACTAAAAGTGAAGGACTTGTGAATGTTAAGTTTATTTTTTTTTTAAATTGACGTATCTACTTTCAAATTGAGTTTCAGTATCACAAACGTAGGCTACATCTAATCTGAAGTACCACCTGCGTGCTAAACAGGCTTTTACTTCTCAAAATATACTTTCTATCAACAACACAACAACAAATAAAACCCGCCAGTTTGGACACAGTACACACTTACAAATTCAGGATCACTGCAAGCCCATGAATCAAGCTAAGTATGATAATATAACCAATATATTTATAGTATTTACAATTAAGGCAAATATAACCGTTACTCATTTAGGGTTTTGTTTTATTTAAACCATTTAAAGTTATAATAGAAGAGAATACTTTTTTATTTTAAACAGCAATGAAAACATCAGTAAAGGATACCCTTTTAAAGGAAACAACATATCCAGTATAATTTTAAGGTGAGTAATAAACTGACTCCATTGTGATTTAGCCATTGGTTCAAATTTAACAGCAAATGCTGGAGTTTTTCTGTATAATTGTGTGTAAATAAATATAAAATTATAAAGGGGCAACAATATTAATCCAGAAACAGGACAACAGTTTTTGTTTTTTCTATAATAATAATAATAATAATAATAATAATAATAATAATAATAATAATATAATATTTAAAACTGCCAGGCAGCTCAGTACTAGTTGGAAATTTTGGCAAGCTGTAGCAAGTGTAAGCAAAAGATCAGTTTAATGGAGCAGTTTCAATTCAAAATACTGCATTAGTTCATTATTTCATGATGCTTTATAACTTTAAACACCATAGTAACCATGACCCTATCTACACACTGTAAGGAGTTATAAGCTAGTTTTACATTTTATCTTAAGGAGAGGTCAAAGGTCGCAGGCAAGGTCATTAGGGAACATAAGAACATAAGAAAGTTTACAAACGAGAAGAGGCCATTCGGCCCATCTTGCTCGTTTGGTTGTTAGTAGCTTATTGATCCCAGAATCTCATCAAGCAGCTTCTTGAAGGATCCCAGGTGTCAGCTTCAACAACATTACTGGGGAGTTGGTTCCAGACCCTTACAATTCTCTGTGTAAAAAAGTGCCTTCTATTTTCTGTTCTGAATGCCCCTTTATCTAATCTCCATTTGTGACCCCTGGTCCTTGTTTCTTTTTTCAGGTCGAAAAAGTCCCCTGGGTTGACATTGTCAATACCTTTTAGAATTTTGAATGCTTGAATCAGATCACAGCGTAGTCTTCTTTGTTCAAGACTGAATAGATTAAATTATTTTAGCCTGCCTGCATACAACATGCCTTTTAAAACCCGGAATTATTCTGGTCGCTCTTCTTTGCACTCTTTCTAGAGCAGCAATATCCTTTTTGTAACAAGGTGACCAGAACTGAACACAATATTCTAGATGAGGTCTTACTAATGGATTGTATAGTTTTAACATTACTTCACTTGATTTAAATTCAACACTTTTCACTATATATCTGTGCATCTTGTTGGCCTTTTTTATAGCTCCCCACATTGTCTAGATGAAGACATTTCTGAGTCAACATAAACTCCTAGGTTTTTTTCATAGTTTCCTTCTTCAATTTCAGTATCTCCCATATGATATTTATAATGCACATTTTTATTGCATGGTTTCCTGTATGTGCTCCATAGTAACCAGTAACCTATTTGCACTTTGTAAGGACTTATAAGCTAGTTTTACATTTGACTGAAGATTTTGAAAGGTTTTTAAAGAAATGTGTCATGTGGCCATATTGGTTTACACACAAACACCATTTTTGACAAAGTCAGTTGTATTGACACAGGGATGACGCTTGTCAACTTTGGAGTTAATCAAATAAACAATTTTTCAGCTGAAGCAGTTTTAAATTTAAGAAGAAAATGTAGGTCTGGTGGCCATCTTGTTTTACAAACCATTTTGCCATATTTGAATTCCATTGTCCCCAGGATGATGCCTACCAAGTTAGGAGTTAGTTGGTTAAATTGTTTTCAAATAGAAGCAGTTTGATGTTTGGGGGCACGTTTCAGTGAATTTGCTGGCAGCCATTTTGATATTAAAATTTATCGCTACAACCTATGCTTCACAACTTGAAGCGGGTTTGGTTGCTGATGACATATGCAATCGGTTCACCGGTTCCCAAGAAGAAGATTTTGAAACTTTTTTTCCCAAAAATGCATCAGGCCACCATCTTGGTTGACGAAGGACCACAATTTTCTTTCATCTGAACTGTAATCTACACGGGATGTTACCTGCCAAGTTTCATGTTGATTGGTTACACCACGTGCTAACAGGAGCATAATAAAAATATATAAATAAATAAATAAAATCTTTACAATAGCAATAGGCTTCCCAAGCCAGCTTGGAAGCCTAATAATAATAATACTGTATTAATAATAGTATCAGTAATAAAACAAACTTGAATGAGATGGATGCAGTAATTGTATCAATTGAATATGCGATAAAAACCAAGATTAACTAAGATTAACTTTTTTAATTGCGAGATGAATCGCTTGACAGCCCAACTTTATACACAACCCTTAAACTCCATGCCTCAGGAAAAAGAATACTGCAATTTTAAATGAAGTCCAAGCAAACACAGAGAATAAAATTAGAATCCTTCAGAAGTTCTGATGTGCTTGTTTCCCTAATATGCTGAATAGTTAATGACGTTCAGCTGGTTACAGCTGTCGACTGCCTTGACATCACATCGAGATTTTTAAGATCAAGCCAGCACCAGTTGCTGTCTGCTTTGCTGGAATAAGCCTGCCATACAGCTAGTTTTGGCCATGACAAAAACAGTATGCTCCCTTCTGCCCTTGTCAACACACTTCTCTGTCCACCATCACTCATCCCTAGCCAGAGCTGGAGGAGATCATCAATTGCCATTGCAATTCAGCAGATTCCCTTCATACATTTTAATTAAACACCTTTGAAAAAAAATGGTCAGAAAATATAAAACATTTGCCATGTATTCAGCAATATTCAGATAATAGTATATCAATTAAATAAATGTAGTACAGCAGACAGGAAGGAGGCCAAATGTGATTTACAACTGGTGTCAAAGCCCTGTTTCTTCAGCACCAGGCACTGTGCTGTACAGTATATATTGTAATGCATTTTACCACTCTTGTAAGTGTTATTTCTTTGGAATTGACAATATATTATATTATACCCTGAATATGAGTGTTCTAGGATAACAGACCATTCTGTTTCTCCATGCATTACATTGCAACAATTGTATTTTGTTTCTGCTTAGAATAAATAGCCATTCAAGATTTTTCAAAAACACCTTTAAAATATGCCCTATTAATTCAAAATACTTACTTGTTCATATTAAAACCAAAATCCTAGCAGTTACTGAATAAATCTCTCTTCAACTGTATTTCAACGTGGTGGGTTAAATCAAGTCAAGTATCTATGTCATCATTCTTTTAGAATAATAAACTGGTTAATGGAGTGATCTAACAGATTAGCCTGTGTGTGTGGGTAGGCCATGTAAATAACGGATAAATGTCATCAAGATGGTTGTTCCCAGTTGTGTTGCTGCATACTGTACAATAAGTGAACCTCATCTACTGAAATGTCATCAGCTATGTACGATTTCTAATAACATTTCTAGTCTCTTGTATAAAAGCAGATTTATCTTACACCAATCGTTCTAATTTAAACCCTCACAAGATCAAGAAACGAGTTGTATCCTGGGCTGTGCCTCATTAAACACCTTTCAACTCTGCTGGCCCCACCTACTCTACATTTATATTGAGAGAGAGTAGGTGGGGCCACCATAGTTGAAAGTAATGATGCACATTTGAGGAGATTTTTGGAATCGGGTCCGAACCGGTTATCTGCCATTAGAACTGGGTATTTTGAGTCCGATTCCGTTTCCCAAACCATCTAGAGAAACATGTCTGTATGTAGGTGTGTGAGCAGAAGGGGGAGGGGTGTGGCATCTTATATACATATAAACAAACACTAGTGCTACAGTTCTATGTCAGCATAAAAAAACATGAGAAAGACCACAACACAACAATCACAGAGCAAATAATAAGTCAAACTAAACCACGATCAGCTGCCAGTAGTCCACAACAACGTGCAAATATATAGTATTGTTAAGTGCATGTTTTTTAGTTTTTTGTTTCTAATTTCTGACAGAAATGTAAAGTATTTGATAATTTTAATGTTTTTATATTTTTTACTAATCAGTTTTGTTAAAAACATGATAGTACTCACTGGAACCGGATCCTTGATATTTGTATCCGGTTTGTCAGTTCCAAAGCAGGAACTGGGTATCCGGTTTCAAAGGAACCTGTTCGCACATCTCTAGTTGAAAGTCTCATTGACTTGGTTTACTTGCAGATTAGAAACTCCAAATTCTCTCTCAATTGTTGTAAAAATCTGATGTAGTACTCGCATATCATGCACATTCCTCACACTACAGAAATTGCGCTGCCAAAACTTGGTACAACAAAAAGGGTGGGTAAATCACCTTTTCTCGCTAAAAAGCTGTGCAAATTTACAAAAAAGCGACATTGTTTCTTGGCATGGGAACAAGTTTGAAAGCCGTACCTTATGTTCACTGCAGTTCAGCAGCGAAGATCCCGTTTGTGACATAACCTTGCCCAACTTTGGTTTCATGAATTTGTTCAAAAATACAAAACTATGGGGAGTAATATCAGCTTGCTTCGACTTACAGAATGAATTTCCAGAAAGTACAAAAATTCCCGGATGGTTCTACTGAGGAATTTGTTGAACTGGTATGGTCTACCGGTATACTGGATCCACAATAACAAAAAATAAAACAACATTCTGATGGCAAAAGCCTTGCACTATCCCGGCAGAATTCGGTTTAGGTGTTTATTATTGTTAAAACATTATGTAGTGGGAAACGTAGGTGAGTAGGATAAACTATTGTAGAATTACTACCAGTATTTTGAAAATGTACTCTACTAAACATTTTGACTGGATGTTTCTTATATCATTAACCTAAAGTGCTGGATTTTAGCATAGGATTATAATTGCTGAAGCTACCCTTTTGTGAGAAACACTGTATATATTATATTGTATAAACAATACATATATTATGTTTGAGTATAATATGTGTAGAAATATATATATATATATATACAGTATATACAGTCAAAAATGTGTTGGCAAATAATGCAAGGATAGCACAAAGCTCTCCCTTTTTTATTGTATTTTTTGGGTGGCCATATGAGGCAGAACTTGCGGTTCTTCAACACAACCTAAAAACTTCTAAACCAAGTTTAAGAAAGCTGCATAATATCAGTCCTCACGCAAGGCCAAATTGGAACACAGACAGAAGTATTTAAATATAACCTCTAATATTCCAATATTAATTAGTTAATTGGAGAATTTCTCTCCCTAAATGAAAACTATGTGTAAGCCCAAATTCCCCAAAAGCTACTAACAAAATAGCCAATGTCATGTGACTAGAATGGAATGGGGAAATCTGCTCAATGGTAGGCAGTTAGAATTGTCCAGGCAAGCTTAAAGGAAACCCAGAACCTGGTAAAGACAGATATAGAGAAAACCCAGACCCACAAAATACCAGCATGTCAATTAAAATGACATCTGATACAACAATCTTGCTTTGTGAATGATGTCTTATATAACACCACTATTTTGAGCAGCCTTCTAGTTCCCCAGATGGGAGAGTTGCATCGTGGATCATGCCAATTGCTAGGAACTATGTGCTTGTTTTATAGTCAATCATGGTGCTTTTGGAAATATATAAATTTCAGCTCTAATGTAGACACATTGGTGATTAGCTCACCAGGGTTACTTTTTTTCACACAAATGCGCATTTTGAAATTTGAATAATTAGTTAATTCACTGAGTTGTTAAGCATATTATATTTAAATACCCTTGCTTTGGAGTTGAACATTGCAGAGATAACAGTGACTGACTACTTCTTCTCATTGCATAAGAGAACCTTCAAAATCGGTCTTTCCTTCCCTATGGTGTTTGTGAGTCATGGCTCTGTCACATTAACGAGAGGAGTTCTGCAATACGTTTTCACTGATGTAATATATTTTACATTCAAAAATAGTTAAACCCACAATGTGGCAGTAACAAATGTTGGCCTGTATTAGTCGTGACTGATGTCTGATCTATACAACTGAAGCACTTTGTAGGTCATCTCCACTGCAGTTTGCCCTTTATATTAGTATTTCTTCAGAGTTGTTTCAGTGCACCACAGGCAAATTGAGTCTCAAGTTAAATCCAGAGTGCCTTTGCGACTGACTACATTCCTCCTAGTATACATTGTTTGGTGTAAAAACTGCCAGTAGGTAGAAAGCAAAATTGCACTACCTATGGTTTACATGTTTGCTTTTTAAAGGTGAAGCTTCAAAACATTAGTATACATACTGTATAGTATTCAGACCACTTGCAATTATTATTATTATTATTATTTATTTCTTAGCAGACGCCCATATCCAGGGCGACTTACAATCGTAGGCAAAAACATTTCAAGCGTTACAATACAAGTAATACAAAGAGCAAGAAATACAATAACTTTTTATAACAATTGAGTTGCCTGGTCAAAACAACGTTTTTACAACCACTATTTTAAAAATGTGCACAGTTTGGACAGGTAATGGGGTCTATTCAGTTGATTCAAATATCACCACCATTAACTATTAAAAGTATTTTAATATTTAATGCTATTTTTCTTACTTTTATGGGTACAAATAATCTAAAGTGACTCAACTGTTCTAGATGTTGTTTTTCTCGAAATCGACTTCTTTAATCTGCCACTCTTTAGATCAGTTTAATAGACCCTGCATGTTCCAGACCTTGGAATCTCTCATGTGAGTCTGATGATAGTTGAGAATGCTGATGATAGTTGCTGTTCTATACTGAGCTTTAAGTGCAGTAGTGGTGCTTCGTAAGTTTTATAGAAAAGAGAGGGCTGGGAGGTTCATGAAAACCTGCTTGCATAACCTCCCCTTTCCCTTAAACCTGGTTTTTCGATGTTCATCACCTTTATACGTTTCAAGAAAAGCCGGTTAGAGTAACAGAATAATTTCTCATTTAAATGTATTGTAGCATGCACGGGGGAAGGCAGCAGCAGGGCTGGTAGGTGACGTACGAAGACATAAGCCCCATATACGCTCCTTGCATAGGAGCCGGCTCTTTCGTACAGCGGTATTGGCGCTATGCTTTAGTGCGAGTTCGTGCCCACCCTCCGCCTGTGTGTGGATTGCCTCGCCCTCTGTGATTCTCCTGCCTGCGTTAACCGGATACAGTATGTTAATTGTTCCCCAGTTTTGTCCTCTGATTGCTTTGCTGATTGAGTGTTGAGCACTAATCATGAGGTAGATGTGGAATAGTTCATTCTCAGGTATAACCTGCCAGAACAGGCAAAACCATCAGCCATTATTGGTTTAATGCTGATAGAAAGAAAGCGGTCGGTACTATATCTTCCCCTAATTGAGTCCCTCCTGAGCTATAATTTGATCTTCTCTAAGGATATCAGAATGCTACTGCCGATTAACCCAGAGGTGTGTTTCAGAATATAGCAAGACAGAACACGGGGCCAGATTTATCAAGTGTCACTTGCAGTGCTGATGAGAGGGGGGGAAAGGGGTGACAACTGTACTGGGGCCCTGAGCTCAGGGGTCCCCCCAAAAATTCCAATAATTATATATATATATATATATATATATATATATATATATATATATATATTAATTTACAAGATAATTTGGTGAGTATAATAATAATTGCAAGCTTTCTACAGACCCAAATGACAAATCTGCCTATCGTAACTACTTTTTTTTTCATTTTTTGAGGCATTTTTTCGAAGCCGTAACTACCTATCAATCACTCAAAAGTTGATGATTGGTTAATGCTATGTGTCAGGAAGACATACCTCTGTGAATTATTAATCTGTCACGAGTGGCTTCGAAGATATAGGGGTGGGAATAAGTGGTGCACATTAGTTTGACTGGCTCGTCTTTGCGCCGCAGATTTGCTGCTCTGGTCTCTGGTGCAGCCAGTGTAACAGAGCGGGCAAGGGCACAACGCACCAAGCAGTTATGTAGCAGTTACATTTTTTAAATGCTGTAGAGGAGTGTTTCTCAAACTGGGGGTCCCGACCCAAAAGGGGGTCGCATAGCTATTTAGGGGGGGTTGTGTGATCAGAAAATACTGCCCTAAACTTAAAATCCTTAGCATTGCATTACAGTGCATATACACTTAATCTCTAAAAATAAAAGATGTATTATGATGAAGCCAGCCCTCCCGTCCTGTTTTACTGGTCAGCTAATTAACTTTTTTTTTGTTTGTTTTGTTTTACTTGACTAGAGCTATACCATAAGCACACAGCCCTTAACAGCGTCGCCTCTTCCTGCTCACCACACACTGTTTGTTTAAATTAATAGAAAACGTATCTTGGTCTGGAGGCATTTTTTTTGCAAGCTTTCTTACTAAGCCACACGCACTGTGACACAGACTAGTATATAGTTACAAATATAATGTAGAAAAAGTTTGACAATAGCAGTCTATTAATGCTTGTTTTTGGCTCGGTAGATTAAATGCAATCATTTATGTACTCTGCTTTTCCAAACTAACATGTAAAAGTGTTGCTGTTTTGCTTAATATCCTCTTTTTTGATCCACTGGGCTGGCAGATTATTTGTATTTATTTTTCGTTGAGTAAACGAATCCAAGATGAGTCTGTAGCTCAAAACACCACCTTCTGAAATGAGTGGTAATTAGGTAAGGGACTGGGAGTCTAGAATTGGAGGATTTTTTTGTACTACCCTCCTGTGTCGAAGTACTATAAATCTATAAATATATATATAAGCGATAGTGCCTGTTGATGAGGGCTCTACTGTGTGATAATTGACCGTGGTGGGAGTTATGCGTTCCGAGCCGAAGGCGAGGGCGCTAAAGAAAGTCAACGTCAATTATCACACAGTAGAACCCTCATCGAGAGGGCACTATTCCTATTAGAAAACCATTTTTACTGTTGTTTTCTTTTAAAAAAAACACCTTAAAACTTTACCTTGAACTTTTAATGATTCATCAGGTACCTTTCCGCTGAGTAAAGATGTTCTAAGAAAATAGTCCTAAAGATTTTTTAAATAAAAAAACAAGGATCGCATATTAATGAACTGTCCGCGTCTCGCTTTGTTGCTTTTGAAAGATGCCGTGTCTGTGACTCCAGTCGAGCTCACAGTATGTGATTGGCTCTCAGCAGTTGCAGGTAACTTACAGGATTGGTTGCTTTCGTCAATACAAAGTATTGATTTGGCTGGTTTTGGTGAATAATAAATTAATTTGGACCATCTGTGTCTTTGTTTAGTATTTGCTGTCCCATAGATGTGAACTATGCTTAAAAGATACAAAAATCAAAAAGAAAGCCAGCATTGCGTGGATTGATTTTAAATGTGATTCAGTGTTGGTGCGGAGACATTCCAGCGGGCATCTATTGTCTATTAGTGCCTGCTAGACCTGGAAGCTGATTGGCTGACTGTACTGAATCGTTTTATATATATACATATATATGACATATTTTTTATTTACTGCCAGATTAATTCTTGTAGCATATGATATGATGCATATAGAAATTAATTTAATGGAGTTTTGCTTCAGATTATGCCATTGCAGATTTCTTATTTTTAATCAAGACAGGCATTTTATTATATGTGAAAACACTAGAACCCCTAAAGTGCCCTTCCTTAATTAAATTGGGGC
The DNA here is from genome assembly GCF_902713425.1 of Acipenser ruthenus. NCBI lineage: Eukaryota > Metazoa > Chordata > Actinopteri > Acipenseriformes > Acipenseridae > Acipenser > Acipenser ruthenus. The sequence goes on from NC_081192.1 coordinate 36,074,038, forward strand.
CCCCTTGGTGCCCCCTGTATGCTATACTCCAGAATCACCACTGTCTGAGATGTAGGTCCTATATTTTATTTTACACGCTGTGACAGGGTGTCTGTCACTTGCGTGGGTAGGCCTATGAGTGAGTGCAAAGACACGCAGGATTGGTGTGTTTGTCACGGCCCACAGGCACACAGGATTTATTAACACACAAGAAAACAAAAAGTAAACAAACAGGTCATGTGATGTTACCAGCGATGGTAACGCACAGAGGACACATACAGCAAGCTGTACAAATGGCAAAATAAAACAGTACAAAAACTACAAATAAAAGGTGCCATAAAAATGGCTAGCGCTACTCCTCTAAACAGGAGGTCCCGCTGGAATCCACTTCTCTCTATACTGCAGGCTTTTGATGCCCGAAACTAAGCTCCGTTCCTACCCCGCCCCGGTATACACACGGCCGCCGGCAGTTGCCGTTTTTCTTGCGTGAATGCTGGAACCCTGACCCTGGTAACCCATGCAGTCGTCAGCAGTCCCCAGTTCTCTCCAGCGAGATTCCAGACCTCCGTAGCACAGAGTCTCATGGCCTTGCAACAGCCTCGACCAATGTCGGCCGGATGTTTTTAAGGAAGCGGACACTCAGTTGGGACACACCCACCTACTGGTCAGGGATTAGTAGAACCAATCGCTTATTGCCTTTCCCCTCAACCAAACACAACAGGCAGCAAGTCCTAAACGAGCGCCCGCTAGCAAACAATTATTTAATTAAAACACAATTACAAAATAAAAACTCAAACAAACACATTTTCACGTGCAGGGGTCCCCTGCCACACACACGTAAATGTTTCCTTAGGCTGAGGGAGTGAAGCATTGTATAAGCTATATTACCTCCGTGTGGAAACACACTAGTCTGTGTGACAAACATGGTTCGTATAATTTTCCATAAGGAAGGAATTTGTACCTGCTTTCGTTTTGTATAGTAGACATCTTTCAAACTGTACATGTTTCCTTCGCATGTTGTATTTTGATGTATTATTATGATTAATGTTGCATTCAATAAAAAAACGTCTGTGCTGTGTAAGTGGTTGCAGAGAAAAGAAAACCCAAGACGGAGTTGTTCTCATTTCCAACTAATGAAGGGACCTACCCACAATTATAGCAGCTCTGTGTTATTTCAATATATGTCCCCAAAGTCTTAGATATAGCTCCAGCTGATTCTGATTGTTTGCAGAATGGACACGTATCAAATAACCTAGCAAATGAGATTCGGAAATGATGTATTTCCTTTCGGAATGAGGCTATTAGAGGCCTTATTCCTACTTTGACACCCAACGTCTGGATCCCCTGGACAACGTGGGCTCACTCGTTCTCCACTCCCAGAATGAACACTGGTAGGTACCTGCTGCACATGCACTTACTAACTCCTTTTCCCCCTACGCTGCAAACTTATAACAGATACCAAGCAAACTCTCTCAATCTGTCAACGTCCCCACTCACATCTGAGGACACACCCTGGATCTGCTCATCACCAGGGGTCTTGATATCTCCAATCTCTCCATCTCAGATATCTCTCTCTCTCTGACCATTTCTTAATAACTGCTAATATTAATCTCCCTGCTCCTTCCTCCGCTACTGATACTGTTATCTCCTTTTGTCCCAAGAATCTGCTGAATCCTCTGAAACTCTCAGAATGTGTCTCTTCATCCCCTCTATGTGCTTCTGATCTTGTTCCTTCCATTATGCACACTCTCAACCTGTCCCTGGACTCTGGCTCAGTTCCTGCTGCCCTTAAGCTTGCCAGAATCATGCCGGTACTCAAAAAACCCTCTCTTGACCCAGATGACTTATCTAATATCCAATCTCCCTTTTCTGTCCAAAACTCTCGAAAGGGCTATAGCTAGTCAGCTGATGAAACAATTCACGGATAACAATATGCTTGAGTCTCTACAGCCTGGCTTCCGGCTGCATCACAGTACTGAAACTGCTCTGCTCCGGATTGTGAATGATCTCCTGCTTAATGCTGATGCTGGTGCTCCCTCTGTGCTTGTCCTCCTTGACCTAACAGCCACTTTTGACACCATTGATCATGCCATTCTTCTTGACCGCCTTCAGAAGTATGCTGGGATCTCTAGAACCTGTCTCTCCTGGATGTCCTCTTACCTATCCGGATGCATGCATTCTGTTTTCTATGCTGGATGCAGTAGTGTTGCAAACCCAGTCTCCCATGGATCTGTTCTTGGGCCACTTCTCTTCAATATCTATATGCTTCCCTTGGGTCACCTCATCCAAAAACACAGCCTCATGTTTCACTCCTATTCTGACGACACCCAGCTCTACTTAAAACTCAACCCTAGTAGCCCCTCTGACATGGTCCTATTCTCGGCTTGCATTCAAGACATCGAGGCATGGATGTCTGCCAGTTTTCTTCAGCTGAACACTAGCAAATCTGAACTCCTTCTTGTAGGATCTAAAACTCTATTTAAGTAGCTCAATATAGCTGCCTTGAACCTCGGAAACTGCCTGCTGCTGCCTTCCCCCACAGTATGAAACCTTGGTGTACTTCTTGACAGCAACCTCTCCTTTGATGCCAAATCTCCTCCGTGGTCAAATCTTCCTTCTACCATCTTTGAAACATACCCAAAGTCTGTCCCTACCTTTCCCTCCCGGATGTGGAGATACTTTGTCACGCATTTGTCTCCTTACGACTCGACTACTGCAACTCTCTATATGGTGGTCTCCCGGCACGCACCATAAACCGACTGCAGCTAGTTCAGAATGCCGCTGCCAGGATCCTTACCAGATGTAAAAAACCCCGTCTTGCCCAGCTGCACTGGATATCTGTAAAGTTCAGAATTACTTTCAAAACCCTCCTGCTCACCTACGATGCCCTTCATCACACAGGTCCTGAGTACATCCTCCAGTTGCTGACCCGCTATGTCCCTGCCCGCAAGCTGAGGTCCTCCGACTCTGGCCTGCTTGTTATCCCCAAGCAAAGTGCACCACACTTGGAGAACGCTTGTTCAGCTTCATGGCACCGACTCTTTGAAACTCTCTCCCAGCTTTGGTGTGTGATGCTCCCACCGTTGATCGCTTTAAATCAACTCTCAAGACCCACCTGTTCTCTCTTGCTTTCCATGCTCTTTAAGCCTGATATCTGCTATTAGCTGCTGTGTTGTTGCTACTATTTCATGTATTATGCTACTATCATGTATTATGAATTTTTCACTGTATTTAATGTATTATGCATTTTTTTTACTGTATCATTTATTATGCATTGTTTTTGACTGTATATCATGTATTATGCATTTCTCTGTATTTAAAGTATTATGGATTTTCTTGTTACTGCATCTTGTAAAGCACTTTGTGATGGTGGTCCACAATGAAAGGCGCTATATAAAATAAAGATTGATTGATTGATTGATTATATCACCTACCAGGATGTCAAAAAAGCCAACAATGACAAATGTATAACAATTTCAGTTAAATATGCATCAAATATTTTATGTCTCATCTTATTACACTTATTACACAAATCGAGAAAAAAAGAGTTGTGCTTCTGTGTCTTTGTAACCTCCAAATACATCTTTAAATGTTTTTAATTAAGTCGTTATGCTTTTATTGTCTTTCTAGTTCTGATTTAAATGAATATTTATATATATAATCTGGCCTACCCCTTGCTTTTGAAATACCCTGGTAACCCAAAATAAATATACCTAACAAGTATAGGGGTTTCCTGTACTATTACCAATTCAGTGAGCCACTCAGCTCCAAGCTTGAACAATCTTATCAAAGATCCCATATTGGATTAAGGAAGAGCCCAGGGATATACATCTGCCCTTTTTTCATTAAGACAGTTGAAGTTATAACCTTAAACTGTGTTAGACGCTAGGCCAGGTACCATGCTGTTATTAGACAAAGATTTATTTTTCTTTTCAGTGGTAAAATGGTATAAGTGAGCAATATATTGGATATTTCAGTAAGTACCAACAAAATTATCCAGGTCCTGCACTGTATCCATATAGTAATGTAAGTATATTGGATTTTCTCATATATACAAACATTACTGCTTTTACAACATTTACTAAGCCATTTAAATCAATTGTTGCACTTCAATGGCTTGCATAAACTGAAACACAAAGCAACGTCTTTGTGTGAGAAAGAACAGACTGAAACAACCTTGTACTTAATGCTGAAGACAGTGCTATTGAAAATATACTTTTAATACTGTAATGGCAAGACACTGTGATCTAGTTAGGTAGCGTGGTGACCTGGTTGTGTTGTTGTGTGCCGTTGGCTCCAGAGAGTGTGTAAAAAAAGCTTGCTGTGTTGAACTGTATTCCCGACTAGCATCTTTCATTGCACTAGTGTCAGAGTGGAATTGGAAGGGGGGGAGTCTTCAGAGGAATGGTCTTGGTCCCGGTTCTGGTTGTCCCGCCCCTCTCCCATTCTGCTGGAGTAACTCTCCTTCACCCTGTAGTTCTGGAGCTTCAGAACCATCCCCGGGTTCAAACAGTGGTACCATCCGAGGCAGAGAGAGTTCCAAAGGATCACAGAGGCAGTGCAGGAGCCATCAGCCACCTCCAACTCAGCTTGATAAGGACACTCAGAGTTCTGGTCTACCTTCCCAAAATAACGCAGCCAGGATTTCTTCAGTACTCGGGATAACAAGAGGGATGAGTTTCTGCCTCGACACTTTAATGAAGGACGTCTTCGCCTGCTGCAGGATGATAAACTGCGTATCCAAGATTGTGAAGCTGTAGTATCCCTGGCAGCTGCTGGCTCGTGGGAAGCTCTCCAGCTCTTGGGCCGGCTCAGGCAGGTTGTGTGAGAAGCAGGCAGGCTGCAGCCTGGCTGCCTTGCTCTAAAGCACTCCCCTCCCGTGGCTGTATCTGCCGGGTACAGTCTTGGGGAGCACCCCCGCCCCTCCCAGCCTCTCCCCTTGCCAGCAGCGGCCTGACCAGGCCAGAGGGTAGTTGGGTCCAGGGGGTGGGGACAGGACTGCATCTTCCATCTCATCTTCCTTCTCCTCATCAGGGCTCTGCTGGAACTGCAAGCATGACTGCTCGAAGCTGAATCCTGTTTGCCTGCAGTTTGCGGTCTGCTCTGCGCTGGGCTGGCTTCGGACTGGAGAGGCAGAATGAGCATTTTCCCTTTGTCTCTGAGTTTCTCCCCTAGTTTCCCAGTGGCCTCTTCCTAGGGCTCTGCCTGGGCGAGACAAGCTTTGGACTGCTGCTAATCTGGAGGTAATGAGGTGGGAGTGGTATTTCTGGAGAGCGGGCAGAGCAGACTGGGCTGAAGTGGGATTTGAGAGACATTGGTCTGAGGGGGGAATCTTCAGAGGAATAGAGAGTGGAGCAAAGTGCCGGTGCTCCTGATATTACAGCCTGCCCACTGCCCTTTCAGCTCCTCCATACTCAGCAAGCTGGAGCTCCCATCCCTCTTCTCGAGATACTGTTCCATGCTTGTGGGGAGGGGCAGGACACTGGTTGCTGCGGAAGGATGAACCGTTCCTGTGGACTGAGGCCTGTCAGGTTGGCTTTAATGGCCTATGGAAGGCACTGACCAAAGCACCTGTCCTATTTCCCCCCGATCCAGCCCTCCCATTCCTACTCAACATGGAGCCAGCAATGAGGGGATTGGGGCTTTCCTGTCCCAGCTGTCGCCAGAAGGGGAGCGAGTGGTGGCCTATTTCAGACGGTCCCTCAGCAAGGCTGTAAGAACAATTCTATAATTGATAGTTTATTAATTGATAGAGTTTTATCTAGGTTGATTAGTTCTCTTATAATAATATTTAATTGACGTGTTTCAAGGTCGAGGATTTACTATGAACACACATACACACACTAGACACAAGGAATGTTTAATCAATAGTAGTATTTTATTAAGTACACAAATATTACATAGAAATCACAAAAGTCAGAAAGTCAGTCTCTTAGTTTCTTAGCATAAGACACAAGTCAAAGCTCTCACACTGCATTAAAGTATCTGGCAGGGGCAGTGAAATATGCCACTGCTTATATACTCACACTAACACACACACAGACACACACACAGCAGCAGCAGCAACGCAGGATGTGACGTACCTATAGCTTGCTAATACACACTACACACACAGCCTAAACTGAAATGGTACAGACAATCTTAGAATGGATCACACTAGGCTTACTAATAGTATATTGTTTAACAATACAGTAACTTTACTTAAAAATAAATTTTTGATACAAGAATATGAGGTAGATTACTTATAGTTAACTTCATCAAGTTTATCTAAAAAGTTATTTCACATGCAAGGTGTTAAAACTAAACAATTAATAGTTAAATTCTATGTGAATGTGTTACAATTAATTCATTTAGTTCCATGAGAGAAAAATGTAACTGGAATTATACTCAACGGTTCCTTGGAGCTTAAACTCTTGGTCTGCCTGTTGGAACACAGAGGTGTCTAGTGAAAAGCTCTCCTCTCAGCAACAGTCATCAGCCCCCGATAGTATCAACAAACTCTGCAACGATAGGATCAACAACCAGCGCCCGTCTGCTCTGTCCTCTTCGCTGAATCTTTTGCCATGCAGGTAGCATGGCACAGTCTCTTTGGTACTGTGGCTTAGTTATCAGACTGGTTTGTCTGATAAAGTCTCTGTAGACTTTAAGGCAGTAGAAGTTCTCCTGTCTGGCCTCAGTTTTCTTGCCTTTGGTAGCTGACTCACAGGCAGCTTGCCGCCTCTTTCTGGAGCCTGTGAGTCCCAGAGTTACAGCTTTGCTTAGCAAAGTGACAGCACCTAGTTTAGCAATCGATGTGGAGTGCAAAATGTTTAGTTTTGCTTGAATATTTCTCTCTGCTAAGTAGCTATCTGTATGAGGTCATTTGTGTATCTTGCAGGGGGGGATTTTCAAACATCAGCGTTATTGCATCAAACTCATGGTATAGTAACGACAGTTGATTTCCAAACAGAATTTGTTAATAAAATCAATCCGATAATGTTTTGAAATTGAGTCGATGAGGTCATTAATGAACAAATTTCTTGGTAAAAAGCTTAATTGTCGCAGGTCACATATACAGACGTGCTCAAATTTGTTGGTACCCCTCCACAAAAAACGAAGAATGCACAATTTTCTCTGAAATAACTTGAAACTGACAAAAGTAATTGGCATCCACCATTGTTTATTCCATATTTAATAGAAATCAGACTTTGCTTTTGATTTTTTATTCAACATAATATTGTAAATAATAAAACAAATGAAAATGGCATGGACAAAAATGATGGGACCGCTAACCTAATATTTTGTTGCACAACCTTTAGAGGCAATCACTGCAATCAAACGTTTTCTGTAGCTCTCAATGAGACTTCTGCACCTGTTAACAGGTAGTTTGGCCCACTCTTCCTGAGCAAACTGCTCCAGCTGTCTCAGGTTTGATGGGTGCCTTCTCCAGACTGCAAGTTTCAGCTCTTTCCATAGATGTTCGATAGGATTCAGATCAGGACTCATAGAAGGCCACTTCAGAATAGTCCAATGTTTTGTTCTTATCCATTCTTGGGTGCTTTTAGCTGTGTGTTTTGGGTCATTATCCTGTTGGAGGACCCATGACCTGCGACTGAGACAGAGCTTTCTGACACTGGGCAGTACGTTTCGCTCCAGAATGCCTTGATAGTCTTGAGATTTCATTGTGCCCTGCACAGATTCAAGGCACCCTGTGCCAGGCGCAGCAAAGCAGCCCCAAAACATAGCCGAGCCTCCTCCATGTTTCACTGTAGGTATGGTGTTCTTTTCTTTGAAAGCTTCATTTTTTCGTCTGTGAACATAGAGCTGATGTGACTTGCCAAAAAGCTCCAGTTTTGACTCATCTGTCCAAAGGACATTCTCCCAGAAGGATTGTGGCTTGTCAATATGCATTTTAGCAAATTCCAGTCTGGCTTTTTTATGTTTTTCTTTCAAAAGTGGAGTCCTCCTGGGTCTTCTTCCATGGAGCCCACTTTCGCTCAAAAAGCGACGGATGGTGCGATCAGAAACTGACGTACCTTCACCTTGGAGTTCAGCTTGTATCTCTTTGGCAGTTATCCATGGCTCTTTTTCTACCATTCGCACTATCTTTCTGTTCAATCTGGGGTGTATTTTCCTCTTGCGGCCGCGCCCAGGGAGGTTGGCTACAGTTCCATGGACCTTAAACTTCTTAATAATATTTGCAACTGTTGTCACAGGAACATTAAGCTGCTTGGAGATGGTCTTGTAGCCTTTACCTTTACTATGCTTGTCTATTATTTTCTTTCTGATCTCCTCAGACAGCTCTCACCTTTGCTTTCTCTGGTCCATGTTCAGTGTGGTGCACACAATGATACCAAACAGCACAGTGACTACTTTTCTCCATTTAAATAGGCTGAATGACTGATTACAAGATTGGAGACATGTGTGATACTAATTAAAGAAACTAATTAGTTTGAAATATCACTATAATCCAATTATTTATTATCTTTTCTAAGGGGTACCAACAAATGTGTCCAGGCCATTTTAGAATATCTTTGTAGAATAAGCAATAATTCATCTCTTTTCACAGCTTCTTTGCTTTATTCTATGACATACCAAAGGCATGCAAGTATACATGATAAAATAGCTTTTAATTTCATCACTTTTCAGGAGGAATGAAGCATTATTTCAATGAGCTGTAAGGGTACCAACAAATTTGAGCACGTCTGTATCACTTCCTTTCTCAACGACTACATAAGGGGAACTCGTTAATCAAAAAAATGATTTGCTGTTAGTGTACAGGGACAATAGACACCTTCCCTGTTTGCAGGCTGTGTCTGTTCCTCCTCTACGTGCAGGCAAAGGGGAGAAAAAAAAGTATTTTTAATCAGAGATTTTTATAATAATTTTTTTTTTTTTTGATGGGTCGGGGGAGTTGCATTTTACATAATTTCTACGATTTATAAAGCTCCCCCGATACCAGCTGTGTATATGGTGCCATCACAACTCGGCGGATGTTATTAGTCAGGTGTTGCATCTCTCTTTTTCTGGGTCCTTGATCTATGTAGGCTTGGTTGGAATTTATTCTTATGTTATTTACTTTTGTATGTATTTTAGTATGTACGATTGTAGGCTATAAATAAATACGTTTCAAGTGTCATTTAGTTTCTAATTGTTAGTTATTATACATGTATACCATTTATGTAACACTTCATTATATAGTTATTAAGTTTTTAAAATTACAACAGAACTCCCTAACCCAACACACAATTTGTTTATAATTGCTCTGTAAATTCCTCTTATCATGTTGAATGCATTTTCTCTGGCACTCTTTGCTCGTCTCCACGATAAATAAATTCAACATGATTAGAAGTAGCCAGAGAACATTTGCAGTATTATAACATGTTATATGTTTACAAACGTGTGAAGATGGAAGTGTATATTGTTCATACAATAAGTGTGGAGTCTGACAACATGTATACTTACAAATACGTTAGACAAAATACATGTCAATGATCTGTTGCCTGACAGCCATGGACCTATTCTGAGGAGGCTCCAGTGGTTCAAGATGAGGCGCTTCTTCCTCCTCACCTTCCTCAAGTTGAGCAATCTTCGACGTGTAACTATGTTGTCCCGGTTACAACATGCTACGAAGATCCTAGCCAGGGTCGTATTGAAGCACACCCCCTGATTTGTCGAGGCACCGAAACCTAATTTTTTAAAACCAAAGGACTGCTCGATCACATTCCTAGTGGACCTGTGTGCCCTATTGTACACCTCTTCTTCATTCGTGTATGGATTAGATACAGGTGTTAAAAGCCAAGGACTCATTGAAAATCCACAAGCACCTTTAAGGAAACTTTATAGTAATATCTAGTATGCCGTTTTCTATACCAAGATTTTATTATTTAGTCTTAGGTTTTTATTTGTATAATTCAAATAAAATCTGCTGTAGAGGTCAGTTGTCATATAATGTACGTATCCAGAGCTCAGTTGCATTGATACTTTCTTGGTAGTAACATTACACTGGGTGCAAATAACGTTATATCATTTTAGCAATACAACAAACGTTCTGTAAGGTTACAAATGGTTAAAACAAGTGAATACATCTCATTCATAACCACAAGTATAGAATACAAAGTATAGTATACAAATATTGAATTATCTAGGTAGTTTTACAATACTGACCTACTAATATGCCATCTGGTGTATTGGGTCTCCGAAATGATTAAACACAGCGGATTGTGTCAAAATGTAAGAGTCATGACAGGAGCCAGGGAAATTTGCACATACGTTCCAGATGTTATAGGATGCATCACAAATCACCTGCATGTTTAGTGAATGGAACCCCTTCCTGTTCACACATATGTATATACATGGTGCTGCAGGGATTTGAGTGCAACATGTGTGCAATTGATGGCTCCCATTACTCTGGGAAATCCAGCAATGTCATAAAACTCCCTTTTAATATTTTGTAGCCACTCCTGATTAAGTGGGCTACTGATATAATCGTTAACCCTCTTTATCAAGTCACTCATGACTCTTTGAAATGACCCAAAGACATAGAAGGACAATGCTGCTAACACCTTCATATGCGGGGGCACGGCACAGCCCCTTTTCATAGACAATTCAAGGTTCTCCCACAGAGTCTGACAGAGGTTGACAATAGCTGCCCTATCCAGACGCAATCGAGTTTTTAGTTTGTCATCTGGTAAATCTAAGAAATGAACCCTGGTCCCGTACACCCTCTCTCTGTATTGTTGGCTTCGCAGCCGGGGTCTGTCAATCTCAGGCTTGCACTTAAACTCTAAAATTACATTTGCTGCAACTGCTGCCAATCCCAGCAAACTCATACTGTAGTTTGTTTATTCCATTGTTTTAACACCAAAGAACTTAAATACTGTTTCAAGGTGAGTTATATACTTTTTCGTTAATTAAAACCCTCCTTTTCCAAGTACAAATTAACTTCTGATAAATTATGACAACATGGATTTCCTTTTACATTCCCACTCAAACAAAATAAATAGTCGCAAGAAACACTCGTTAAGATATTAACATTATTTTGTAGATCAACATAATTTCGGAAATCACATTAGCATGATTATTTAATAACAAAATAGGCATAACGGCCGCTTGAAAATGCCACCATGAATTCTACATACCGATTTGTTCATTAACACTGGAGATATCATTTACAAACTTCTGAAAATCTCCCCAGTCCTTTAATGTTTAATGTCCTTTTCCTCCCAGGACATAGATAATTTATGTCTTCCTTGTGTCAAACCGCTTGTTGTTATAGTTATGAATTATCTGTACATAATTCAACTGTCCTTTCAGTCTATTCCAGTCCAGATGCCACCTAGCCCTGGTCACCTAGTTCAGTGGTCATACAGTTCAGTATGTCTGTCAGGAAAGGGGCCCTTTTGCTTCAACGCACAGAACAGAGATTTCATTTATTAATCCAGTTACATTTCTAATACACTTTCATGTACTAATATAATATTCAGAGAATAGGCACCACAAGGCCGAATGCCGATATTATGCGACCCGGAGGGAGCTACTCACAATGGTGGCGGCGGCCCGCCATTTCTGCCACTACCTCTGCAGACTCCTATTCACCATCCGGATGGATGGCTCCAGCCCTGCAGTGGCTGCTGTCCTTCAGAGAACTTGAAGGGCAGGTGGAGCACTGGATAGAGCAGCTCCAGTCCTTCAAGTACAAGATCCATCACAGAGCCGGGGAACGCCCCATGAATACAGACGCACTGTCCTGCCGCCCCTGCACCTGCAGCCACTGCCACAAACAGAAGGTCCCAGTGTAAGAGGTGACAGCCATGGAGCAGCATGAGTACGAAGATCGGGAGCATCCTGAGCCGGCTGCTGCAGCCTGCAGTATGCTCACCACGGTTACTGTGGCAGAGTGGAGACGGCAGCAGGAGCAAGACCTGCAACCGACACTGCGCTGGATGGAGGAACACCAGCGGCTGCCCTGGGACGAGGTCACACTGCAGTCACCGGCAACGAATGTACTGTGGAGCCAGTGGAGCAGCCTTGCTACGGAGTCCTGCAGCTGTGGTGGCGAGAACTAGCCGACCATGACGTAATGGGCCAGGTGGTGGTGTCCGACACCCTGAAGATGGCAATGATCCAAGCCCACCATGACACCCCGGTCTCAGAGCACTTCGGGTCGCCAAGACCCTCCGGCAGATCCAGCAGGCGTTCTACTGGGAGCGCTGCTGCCAGGATGTAGTGGACTATTGCAGGTGTGGAAATTGCCCCAGGCCATTGGTAAATCTCCTGTAAAACTAAAGTTGACTAGTGGTAGATCACTCTTTTCTTTCTATATTTTGTATTTTGTAATTTGTAAAAATTGTAACAAGCTATAATTATGTAAATAAGGCAAGATGAGATCTGAACCGTGGGTAAGACAAATCTTACCACACGGTCACGTGATCACGTACAACAAATCAGATTGCTTGGTTTGTCCAACCCATTTTATAAGCATTATTTACATTTGGTAAGGCAGATGAAGATTAGTTCTAATCAGGGTCTGTCAAATCAGCCGTTGGTAAGGTAGTCCAAGATTAATGCTACTCCGATCTGTGAAACCAACCATATAAAGAAAGTAGATTTACTTTAATGTATCAACAAAAATAATTGATCAAGTGTCACAGGAACAGATGACTCGCATCAAGAATAGGTTTCAGTGTTGGCTTTTTTCTTATAATGAAACATTAAGAGACAACATGATATAACTGCACACTGAAGGTGTTACAAGGCACGACGTGAAGACAAATGTTAAGGCAGATTTCAAGAAAATGGAAAGAACAAAAGCCTAGAGCTATTAAAATATAGCAAATAGACATAAAGTAACACTACATTAAAGCTGCTTACTACTTAACATTTGCAGGTGCTGCACTGAAATGCTGAGAAAAACTACTGTATTACTTTGTTGACAACCATTTTGCTTTGTTTTATGTTTTATTATGTAAAACAAATTGTAGGTTGTTCTTTACAACTTTACACAAATGTTGAGATGACAGCATGCAGTGCATTTTACAATATATTTACGATGAAAAGTTAAAAAATATAGCCAGTTTTAAAAAAAATGGATACACTAACTACATGTTACACTGTAATTACTATTTACTAATGCTTACTATTTGTAATTACCACCCAATTCAGTGATTGTGTGCATACATTTCACACAATTATTTTCTGGATATAATTTTGTGCACAGTGTAGGTTTAATTGTATCCAACAGTATAATTAGATTAAACATGTTTTATGCAGGGTTATTTTTTTATCACTATTGAATAGTTAAAAGTTTCCATTGACATTTTCTAATTAAGTCTTCCTAGACAGTGTTATCAATGTTTCAAATAACTGTTATTGTTATTTGTTATTGCACAGTAATGTCACAGTAACTACAGATCCTCATATGCAATTACAATGTAATTAAAAATAATTAGTCCCAACTGTTTTAATACACAAGTGCAGCTAAATATGTATACTGTAGCCACAGGGGAACATATATTCAATGCAAAAGCCCAATTTAGTTCAAACATATAATTTATGGCCCAAACCCATGTGAAAAATTGAAAAAAACAGTGTGTAACTTGCTCTTTAAAATGTAAAAGCCATCATGTCACCCCGAGAAACACTGTTCTGCTTTCTTGATACCATAAAGTCTAATTTATCCTTAAATTGCTTCAGTGGAAGAACAAATCCAAGGCATGATTTGAACCCCATGTGTATTACAGATTGCAGAAAAGGCGGCCTGTCACTCTGAACATCAGTGGAGGTTCTCTGTACTAGTGGAATGATCTGCCTGCCTGTCTGCCTGCTTAATATACTCTTTCAACACCACTGCCCTCAAATGGTTAAACAAACTAATTCCATTAAGCCCTCATCTTCTGCTAAGTAACATGGAGTATCATTATTGTGGATAGCAATTATAGGCCTTTCGCGTAATTGATCAGGAAACTGTCTGTGGTAGGTTAAAAGGTATTAAAAATCACTATTTCCCTAATTTACTGGAGCTGTCAAACCGGAAAAGGGAGAAGTCAGAATCTACAGCTTGTTCCTTGCTTATAATGGGTTTCAACGAGAAGTTTTCAGTTATTATATACTGCACTAACATTGGTATGTTGCTTTAAATGGCTAATTGTGTGTATTCAGGTCATTAGATTATAATTTATGACTTCTATTTATGGATTTTCTAATGCTTACAAAACGGTAATGACTTGGCAGTGGCCATCATAAAACACTTAAATAGTGACCCTTGACAGCCTTTTAAGACAAGCAAGCTTTTGAAGTTTTTATTTGGTGCTGAATTTGAAACAAATGCTTGAAAAGAATAACTACATTTCTAAATTTTTGTATGAAAGAAAACAAAAACTCTATACAAACAAATGTAACACACATTTAAATATGCTGTTCTATGACAACATCCCACTGAGATCAGGTTTAGTGTCTCAAATAACAGAATTTTCAAGCTCAAAAACAGCATTTATTTATATCTAAGTCATTAAAAACATCAATGTTTCAGTCCGTCGTGTGTCCTGTTACATTCAAGGGAAATGGTTATTTTTCATGGGCTGCATTTCTTCTTCCTACTACCTCCAATTACATATTTCTGCTTTCGCAAAATGGAATCAATTTTATTGCAAAACAATCACAGGCAATTGAATCTAATGTCCTCGGCACACTAATTTCACAGCATGCCTTTCACCTTCAATCACAAACCTGCCATTACATCTCCCCGACAGAAGTTACTTTCTCAATCTACTCTCCACTTGTACTGACACAATCTCATGTCACTCAGGTTGGTTCGTGGCATAAAACACATCACACTTTCAAATCAGGTCCATTTTTTCATTATCTCATATCCATGCCCTTCTTTACAGCTGGCTGATCAGCAATCAACACTAGTTTGTTTCAATCAGGAAAGCGGCAGTAACTTCTCATTTAGAGACTGTTCAGGAGTAGACGATTTGTTCAATTCATAACATGTGCAGGCTTCCAGCACAGAGGTATTGCTATTGTGGTGGTATATCTTGAACATTTAATATGTTGTAAGACAACAAAATGCAGTGTATTTGACAACAGCCCTTCAAATGGTTATTACTCTCTTCAAAATAGAAATACTAAGTCAAATTTCAGTTTGGCATCATTTCTTCCAGTAAAACTGGATTATTGTTTTATGTTGTATGGATTTTCATTGCCCTAAAAATAAAAAAAAACATTATGAAATATATATTTTTAATAAATATGAGCTGAGCTACATTATAAATATATTCTTTACATATCTATAATATTTAGATATGCCTGTGTTTGAAATAAAATATTTCAAATGTATATCGAACGCTTTAGATATCTTTCACAGATTCAGTTTTCATATAACCTTCATATGATTAGGTTCAGAGGGGTGGGAACCCGCTCCCTGGGCCCCCTCATCGCATCACATGGTTTCTCATACCATTTCTATGCTGATGATGCTCGGAATTTCCTCTCCTTCCCCACCTCTGACTCCACCATCTCCTCCCGTATCTCTACCTGTCTGTCTGTTATTTCCTCCTGGATGCACTTGCATCACCTCAAACTCAACCTCTCTAAATCTGACCTCCTTTTCTTTCCCTCCTCCTCCTCCCCCTCCTCTGATCTCTCTATCTCTGTTCCTCTGGAATCTACCACACTCTCTCCCTCTTCCTCCGTTAAGAACCTCGGAGTCACCCTGGACCCCTGCCTCTCTTATTCCCAGCACATCTCCACTCTGGCACGCACTTGCCGATTCTTCCTGAGCAACACCCGAAGAATCCGACCCTTCCTCACCAACTATGCCACCAAGCTCCTGGTCCAGGCCTTGGTACTCTCCCGCCTAGACTACTGCAACTCCCTCCTGGCTGGCCTCCCTGCATCCTCCACCCGTCCGCTGACAGCTCATCCAGCACTCCGCTGCTCGCCTGGTGTTCTCTCTGTCTCACTTCTCCCACGCAACTCCACTACTCCGCTCACTCCACTGGCTCCCGATCACCGCTCACATCCAGTTCAAGACTCTTGTACTAGCCTACAGATGCCTTGACCAGACTGCACCCAGCTACCTCCAGACCCTCATCTCTCCCTACACCCCCACTCAACCTCTCCGCTCCGCCTGCACTAGAAGACTGGCTCTACCTCCTCTACGCTCCCCTGCCTCCAGAGCCCGCTCCTTCTCCACCCTCGCCCCACAGTGGTGGAATGACCTTCCTACAGATGTCAGGACTGCCCAGTCCCTGACCACATTCCGGCGCCTCCTCAAGACTCACCTCTTCAAAAAGCACCTGTAGAACTCCTCTGTTTTTCCCCTGGGACACATATCACCCTTCCTTATATGTGCTTTACTTGCTCTTATCTGCCCCCTATTTTACTGCATTTAATCCTGTACTTTAGAGTACTATAATCTGCCAAGTGTTTAATCTGTAGTATTTTATATTTAATTATATCCTGATGTAACTATCACTTTCACTGTTATCTGCTGTATTATTGAATTGTATTTTGTCACACTTGTACTTGCTTGAACCAAAGTCATTGTATTCATCATTGTATTATTACTTGCACTGTCATTCTTGAAATGTATTTGTTTACGACTGTAAGTCGCCCTGGATAAGGGCGTCTGCTAAGAAATAAATAATAATAATAATAACAGGGTTATGAATATGCATGGAAAGACAATCTCCACATCCACTT
Source organism: Acipenser ruthenus (assembly GCF_902713425.1). Taxonomy (NCBI): domain Eukaryota; kingdom Metazoa; phylum Chordata; class Actinopteri; order Acipenseriformes; family Acipenseridae; genus Acipenser; species Acipenser ruthenus. The sequence continues at coordinate 36,090,703 of NC_081192.1, forward strand.
TACAGACCTCCCCATCCAGTTAGAGCGAAGATGCAAGGTGTACTGGGGGCATACCTCCAACCATATGAATATTTATGTTAGTATTCAAAATGTGCCTGGCCTAAGCTAGCGTTTCTCAAATGTGGCCACTGTGGGCACATGTGGCCACCAGCAGGATTTTGTGTGGCCACAGCAGCCCCCCAGCAACTCCTCTCTTAATCGGCACCACTTTTAACCCTTCTACTACGGTAAACATTCTACCTGTTTGAGGTCTGAGTGACATAACTTGACTTTCACCTTGTGGATGAGGACAAATATCCATCAAAAGTATACCGTATTATACCTTTCTAAACAGCTGAGAGTCTGAAGATTATTAAAATAATAATATGTTCACTCTATAATGAAATATATCCTACTATTACCTAGTTTGAATGTAAAAAAACGTTTTTAAATGTACTGGATTTTTTTATCTTTATAAATGTCTCCATAAGTGTAATTTAGTGATCTCCTACTGAAAAACAGTGTCAGTGGTAGCCACAAGTCTCAGGAACTAGGATCAGAAGAAATTTGATAAATACTGTGTCTGGTTTTGAATTTACACCAAATTGTTTGACGGGTGCGCAATGTGGAAGTTCGACATCAGATAGATCTGTCAACTCATCAACATCTTCTGTAATAATTTTTTTTTTTTTTGGGTCAGTAAGCATTCTTGGTTATGTACAGCAATTTAGTATGCTCTCTGGTAATGCTGCTCTTTAAAATCATGGTACACGGTAATTGAAACCGAAACCTAAGATACTGAAATACTGCACCTTATAATAAAAAGTATTGTATTGGCCTGGGGCTTTAGTGAAATGCATTTTGATTAGAGAGTCATCCCTGAAGTTTAACCTATGGATAGTTCACTACAGTTAATATTTATTTTTGGGTTTATAAACATTTTGGACGATTTAGTATGATTTCTGGTAAGCTTGTACTTGTGATCGCCAAATCTCAATATAATTACTGCATGTTGATTGGCCGAGATTTCATTCTGATCAGATTTCATTTTGGCATGCATCACAAATCTTCGCCCATTTGGCTTTGTGTCAGTGCTCATTGGTTGATCAACGAGAGAAGACTTTAATTATGCAACATGAAAATAGTGGTATGGAGTAATATTATTTAATTTAGAACCGAGAAGCTATCTGAAAACTCTAACAAACATTGCTGCACATGAATTTGAAGGCAAACATCCACATCTGTGCCCACCATACATTGGTTGATAGGTATTAGAAATACGTATTACAATGTGTTTTGCTTTGCACTGATTTACCAACTTGCCAGAATTTGCTTCTAAGTTAGTTTCTAAAATGACAAGTGATGAGTGGGATTAACATATAAAACAATATCAACAAGGGGGGTCCCCGAGTGGCTCGCCTGGGAGACGCACAGCCGCGCAGGGTGAGTCATACAGTGCAGGTTTGCATCCTGGCTGTGCGAAGTAGGCCGATCTTTGCTGGGGTCTCCAAAGGCAGCGTTGCATTTGCTCAGGTTCTCCCGTGAGTTAGGAGGTAAAACCGGCAGGGACTGTTTCTCCTTATCGCTCTATAGCAAACCCTGCTGCCAGGTGCCCAGTAAGCTCAGAGTGGACACCTGCAGGGCTGTCCTTTGTCCTCCAGAGGTCAGTTGCTCGCTGACATCCACTCTCGAGTTCCTGGGTGAAAAAGGAAGCTGCCTTGGTCGTGGGATCGGAGGACGACAATTGAATCTTTGGGTCTCCTGAGCCATGTGGAGAGAAAATTATAATTGGACACACTAAATTATATAAAAATGTTTAAAAAAAAACAGGATCAACAAAGTGCTACTTCAGATTGGGCAAGCGAGTCAAAGTCTGGGCATATTCACTGAACATGATGGAGGGCTGCGAAGAGAAAGGAGACCTTGGGAATTGATAATAGGAGAGATGTGTTTAATGACAGAGATGAGTAAGGAGAAATATAGCTGAATGAATAGCATGGCCGAGGGAAGTGGAATGCATAGGGATCATTATATAATATGAAACGAGATGACATGAACACGAAATATTAGCAGCTGTGAAAGCAAAAAAAAAATTGAGAGCTACAGTGCCGGCTGGCATGGCGAAAGCGTGGATGGGACAATCAATCCCATGATTTAATCTGTGTATCCATGATTCAATGCTTGTATCCCTGCAGCCACCATTATTGGAGCCCACTCAAAACTGTGGAAGAAACTGAGACGTAACGAAAATGTAAACACAGAGCACTGCTGCGGAACCATAATATAAACACAGTGCACTGCTGCGGAATGATAATGTAAACACAGAGCACTACTGCAGAACGATACTGTAAACACAGAGCACTGCTGCGGAATGATACTGTAAACACAGAGCACTGCTGCGGAATGATACTGTAAACACAGAGCACTGCTGCAGAACAATACTGTAAACACAGAGCACTGCTGCAGAATGATAATATAAACACAGAGCACTGCTGCGGAACGATACTGTAAACACAGAGCACTACTGCAGAACGATACTGTAAACACAGAGCACTGCTGCGGAATGATACTGTAAACACAGAGCACTGCTGCAGAACAATATTGTAAACACAGAGCACTGCTGTGGAACGATACTGTAAACACAGAGAACTGCTGTGGAATGATAATATAAACACAGAGCACTGCTCCGGAACAACATTGTAAACACAGAGCACTGCTGTGGAATGATAATGTAAACACAGAGCACTACTGCAGCACGATACTGTAAACACAGAGCACTGCTGCGGAATGATACTGTAAACACAGAGCACTGCTGCAGAACAATACTGTAAACACAGAGCACTGCTGCGGAACAATAATATAAACACAGAGCACTGCTGTGGAATGATAATGTAAACACAGAGCACTGCTGCGGAATGATAATGTAAACACAGAGCACTACTGCAGAACGATACTGTAAACACAGAGCACTGCTGCGGAATGATACTGTAAACACAGAGCACTGCTGCAGAACAATACTGTAAACACAGAGCACTGCTGCGGAATGATAATATAAACACAGAGCACTGCTGCGGAACGATACTGTAAACACAGAGCACTACTGCAGAACGATACTGTAAACACAGAGCACTGCTGCGGAACGATACTGTAAACACAGAGCACTGCTGCGGAATGATAATATAAACACAGAGCACTGCCACAGAACACAGACTACTCGGGAGGTGCCGAAACACGCAGCAAGTGGAAGCAAACAAGCATCAGACAAACAGCAGAAACTGGCCTTTCCAGGAAAAAAATCTCACGACCAGTTATCAATTTTCTCACTACCAAAACACAGAATTTCTAATTACCCTCAGCAAAGAAGCTTTTTTTTTTGCTGGATTGCAGGGCTCAGTGGGAGTGACAGACGCTGCTGTTATGGCGGATGCTTACGCTTGGCAAGCTTTTTTCAGTAGCTTTCATGAGTAGATGTGTGTAAGGGCAGTACATGCAGGGAGGATAATAGCTCCAGAAGCCTGAATGCTCGGCCGGCAGGAGCGTGCTACAGCGGAAGCGCATAAATCTGTACAGTACGCCTACATACTATACAGTCCAGTAGTAACAAAGCTCTTGCTGGACTGCAGGACGCAGCTGGACCGCAGGGCTCAGAGGGAGTGAGAGGATAGTGAGAGTGAGAGGATAATAGCTTCAGAAGCATTTACCCAGTGGGCACACGATGTTATACTGACGTTGTGTATTGGTTGTATTTGAGTCGTGACGTTGGGCAACCAAAATATAACCAATGCACAACGTCTTTTTGACGACATCGAGGCAATGTCTGTCTTAGACAACATATTTAAGGTAATTTTAGGTTGTGGTATGTCTGTTTTTAAAAAATGTCCTGTTAGGCCAGTTTTTTTAAACCCTTTTTGTGTTAACAAAGAGCACAGTTTTCTTTATCTATACATTAATAATAATAATAATAATAATAATAATAATAATAATAATAATAATAATAATAATAATAAATCTATGGTTGTATTTAACAGCACAGTAGATTATAAATATATTTGATAATATAGAAGTGAATTCAATTAAATTATATTTTAAAAAAAGATGAATGCTTCCAATTATAAAATACAAAATATGCGCAAGAGCAGGAGTGTAAGATGTTCAAGATGTTCGAGTGAAATCGCAAAAGCAGCGACTTGGTGAGAGACAGAGTCGTGTTACATCCGAGAAACAGACTCTTCCACACTTCAAGGTAAGGATCAGTAAATTTAATTGATAAATATAACCTTACCATGGAAACTGCAAATGTTAAAATTATTTAAGTTTACAGTGTTAAACGAGGACACTGTATAAATGCACATATTTATCACCGTTCATTTCTGTATTCCCCCCCACAACAGGGGAAGCGGGTATTGCTGCTATTTATCTAAAAGTCTTAGACCAGGGAACTGTCTGTGAATATATAATAATAGAGATTACACTGTGTAATGTTGTATATAATATACATTGTATTTTAATGTTTGAAAAAATGTGTGACGAAATAATAATTATAATAATAAAGATCATGTATTTTTTATTCTTATTAAACTTGATTAGTCTACCACCTGTGTCCATTGTTTGTTTATTTATTGATTTCATTTTTGTTTACACAAAGCTTAAAATTGCTATACAAAGTGTGGGTAATATAATTTATGCTTAATACATATGAGCCAAATTTTAAAGTTATCTTGTTATAGTCACTTAAGTGTTTATAGGGGTACAAAGATTTGTTTTCTTAGAAGAGGAAATAAGTAATTAGCACCTACATTCTAATTGTAGTTTATGTGGCTGTACATGATGTACTTTTAGTGTAATATAAAACAAATCAGTTTCCAATTGTCAATACTGATATATACATATATAGGTTAGGAATTTGACATTGGATTATGGTTGGATTATTAATGCATATGAAAGCTATTTAGGTCATTATTAATTAATTAATTATTATTAATAATAATAATAATAATAATAATAATAATAATAATAATAATAATAATAATTTTTAGGGCAGATTCTGACCTAATCACAAAGTTATGATTCTGATGTCGTTATACCATTCAGATTGCGGTGTTGATAAAAAGTTGTGATTCAGACGTCAGTATAACGTTCAAATTGCGACGTTGATACCAATATCCAACGTCGGAATCTGACATCAATACGACGTCACTGCAACCAAATTTGCCCACTGGGTATGCCCGGTAAATACATTAGTAATGCACTTAGCTTAGGTATTGTATTAATGTATATCAATTTATATGAGTGATTTGACCTGTTGTCAGAGCAATAAAAAATTAAAAAATTAAAAAATCTAGCAAAACAAACATGATTTTTGTCTCCAGTTTATCAGAAGGTCCTGGGAGTGAAGTACAGAGTTCAGAAGTGAAAAAAATATTGAAGTGAATATGTCTAGATTTTCTTTATTTTTCATAGGATATACTTATTATTTTTAGGAACAATTTGCAGTGTGGCCACCAGTAAGTGAGGCCACCAAAAAAATGTGTTTGAGAACCACTGACCTAAGCAGTGAAATCTGCTTTCTATCTAAATGCTGTTGTGCTGCTTAGCATGTAGAGTTCTTGCTGAAGGTTTTATTAATGGTTTGTATTCCACCCTAAACCACCAAAATAATATATTTATTTGTTTATTGCCATTATATGGGGCATGTTGTGCATATTCATAGACCTGACCCCGCCCCTCTGAACCTGTAGCTGGTGATCAGGTAAGATCCTGGCACAGATGACAGACAGATGAACCACTCAAAATGCTAAACTTTGTGAGAGGAGTCAGGAACCAATTAAATGTTTCTGATTGAACAGGCTGGATTGAAACTGCTGATATTGTGAATTCAGAAAACATTTTGATAGAAAGACCTGAAGCATAACCGATGTGAATCAAAACTAATTTATGACTAGCGATATGTTAATAAAAATATCAAAACAATCGCAGTTGTAATATATTGCAAGAACGTGTGCGGCAAAGCAGGAAACTAAGGAAAGTAATGTGCTGAGTCTTAAACCATACAACCTGTTCAGTAACACTTTAAGGTTGACTGAAATCAGCCATCTTAACCACAACTTTGTACAAAATAAGGACCCTTGTGGGTGCAGAACACTTGGCTAACTGTAAACACAAAAGTTTGTTAAAACAAAAACATATAGTTAAGATTACTTGCCAAAAATAAGATTTTCTTTAGGCAGGAGAACTAGAGGACCCAACTTAAATCCATCTCACCTTTGTGCTGCATCTTACACACAGCTGTTTGCTGTAAAAGCTCCGTGCTGATAAATGCCCTGTTACAGTGTGATACATGTTCTTTATATCTCAGTTTTTGTCACAGACAATGAATCCCCCACTCTCCAGAGTGCTTTCCTTACCAACTTAAATATGTTTTTTGGTGAATAACCACAGCCACTCAAAAGGGTTTGGGTGAAATGTTATAATGCATGTATGTAGTTATTATTTATATATTTATATATGCATTTATTTAGCTTGTAACATATATTTTAGTTCTTCATAAATCTTTCAGATACAAAGACACGCATGTGCATATTGTTATACATAGCAATATAATATGCACACTGAGAAAACTTTTACTGCATAGCCAAAAGCAAACTCACCCTGAAAGTCTTTCAATACAACAAATTAATGAATCAATCAATGAATGGTTACTTAAGGCTTGCAAAATAAGATCAATAATCAATTTTGCATTATAAATTACAACCTTTATTACAGTCACTGCTGCCCTTTTCCTGTTCAAGTGTCTCAACCTAGAAGACACAGAAAAGAGAATATGCTTCAGAAACTGCGAATATGCTTCTTCCCTACACCTCTTTCAATTGGTCATTGGAACTTGGAACTATCTAGATTAATTTCACCAGTGCTTAAAACAAACCACTCCCTTAATGTGTATTTATTAAATATGGTCCATGATGAAATACACTACATGGCTGTAGCAGCGCTAGCTTGAAAAAATACATTTTCTATTTATTTGCTGTAAATCTCAACGCCTTCTGCAGCATCGAATGCTGATTTATGCTCTGTTTGAGTTTTGATGAGGTGTTTCGTTCATCTGATATTAGTAGAATCATGTGCAGCCCATCCATTGCTGGGAAGGGAGACAATACACAATGCATCTCTGAGGGAAAACCTCCTTTGTCAGCAAATCTCAAATTTTCTAATTAAATCAATGATGACATTATTCACTTCATCTTCTTCAGTGCAGAAGAAGATTTGCTCTGTTTTAATGATTATAAAAGCTCTGTTACTGTGAGTGAGTAAAGCAATCAGGACAGGAGCTCTCTCAGTATTAACATGCCATGTTATGAGGAGTTCTTTCGGTTGCTGCATTATTCTTTTACACATTTATTGTGGCAGGCAGGAAGGATGTGTTTCTTGAAATAGTTTTTTCTCTACCATTCATGCATTATATAGGTCTCAAATATGCTGTTTTGAAACAAAACACATTTCAGCAAACATGTATTTTCATTTTTAAACATGATAGTACTACTGTAGGCTAAGTAAATCTGTTTGCAAGCAATACTTTTAGACTCTCTTGCTCTTCCTGCGCCATTTCACAAGGAGAGTGAAACTGTCCCCACCACTGGCTTCTTTTATCCTGTCAATGGTGTTTATGTTAATGGCAAGTGTAAGTTATTTTCACACACTACACTGATACAAGAGCCTTTTTCAAAATAAAAGCATAGAGGAATCATCACAGGGCTTTCATAATTCACTTTGTAATGTCTATGATGAGGGTTAGACATAGCAATTTAAAGATTCTCTAAATAAAACATGTAATTTCAGTGAGTGCTTTCCAGGTTGTCCATGATCTCTGAGGTAAAGTATTATAAAAAAACCTTTCTTGATCACAGCCTGATGAACCACTTTACTACAGTACAGTTGAAATACAATAAATGTGAGGGTTTGGCTTCATGTGTTTCAAAGGTTAAATCAACTACAAATCCTTATTCTTGTGGAACTCGCATAATCCCCATGATCCTAGAGGTAAGCTGTAGAGCCACCATTTATACTGCATACTGACCAGGCAGCAAGGTAATAACAGTGAATCTATTGAATCTCCCTCTCTCACCCTAATAATGACTGCAGCTGATATCTGCTTGTGCCCAAGGAAGGTTTTACAGGAACTGCATCATATTATAATGCATTCCATTATACTGCATTGAAACTGGAAGCAGCAGAAACATGCCTTTTGGCCAGTAACCACAGTATTTTCTGTATCCAGATTATTGACATGAATGTATATGCACGTTTCTCTATAGTATTTTGGTACACTTAGAGACTAAATGTAAGATAATTTTACAGACATAATAAAAGCCTTCACAGCTTAATGTTTAACACCACAGTAAATGTACACGGGAGAACATAGATTTAGGACTTCACATTATATACTTGGTAGGGATTTGTATTTATTAAAACGTGTTGATTGAAAGTAGCAGACCTCAGCCATGATAGGGAGGTGCTGATTTGGGTTCCCAGCCAACAGACCTCGTGACAATTAGGCAGAAACAAACTGGTGTACCTGTAATTACATGTCTTTTCTTTTTTTCTTTCCCTAATGCATATAAGAAAAGGGGGATTTATCTATAGTCTTCCAAGGTTGCAGCAGATAAATAAAGATGTTATTTTATTTGCTTTTAGGAATGTGATATATGTATGTATGTGCATTTTGTTTTAATCTTTTAATCCAATGGTACTGCAATATGTTCCTCGTCAACATCTGTCAGTCCAAATGAAAAAGCATGTGCTTTATTTCGTCCTTTGTTGCCTAAGATTCCTTCCCCTCTTGTCACAGCTCAGATTTTTTTATCACTGGGAGAAGCCGTGCACAACCCAGCATGCACATGAGGTGCACGGAGTGAGGTATGTTGAATCTATAAGTAAAGTATTTACTCTGCTTTGAGTGAGAAAGATTAGCTTCCAAGCAGTTGATTTATGTATGGCAAAAGCAATCCCTTATAGTCTGTGTTGCAGTCGTCTTTTCTCTGCTGTAATTCCCAACGTTCCATTTTGAAAGCCCTTGATACCCAGTTAGCCCCAAGGTATGATGTTTGATAATATAACTACTGCTTCTGTCACCACTTTTTTGTGCAAATACATTAGATGTAGCCAAGAATGGTAAAGATTTATGTACGAGTATGGAAAATAAAAAAATCAGCATTGATTAAAAGCTCTACACAGACCATCCAATACCGCCCAAAGAACATCAGTTATTTTGCATTTTGACATGACGATTGATAACTCATAAATGAAAGCAGGAATGACAAATGCGGATGGAAACTGGCTTTGACAAAAACGATAACAGTATCAGCCTCAAGAGGCGATGGAGGTATAAGTAGGAGCTGTTTAAAATATTTAATCATTTTATGAAGGCTGCAAGATGTTGTTTGACCCCAAAGGAGTGTGAATGTCACATGGATCAGAAATTGCCAAGTCTTTGAAGTGAAATAAAAAAAAACCTGTGTTATTATAGATCCTTCTTGACATACTATCATTTTTGTACAGGATTACAAAAATGTGTATTCCCAGGCTCAGTAACAAGGCCTCACAATGCATCTCCAGAGAGACTTTTATACTGCTTGTACCATTATTTCAATATTAAATACAAATAAAAAGATGCTGTTGTCTAACTTTTTTGCTATAACAAGAAAGCTAATGTATTGCTAGGCTCTGTGTACACCAATCAAAAAGCCACCTAGTCCTTTTACACAACCAACCAGCATCATGTCTCCATTGTCCCACTTTATTAGTGATGTATGTTCATATAAGCATAACCTATAGAGAACAGATGCAACCATTTATCAATTCATTAATGAGCTAATCCATTGTGTGACTCTTAATTTACCAGCATTGAGTTGGTAAATGTGTGGTAAGGTGAAGCACATGGAAAATAATTACACATGCTTAGAATTGATAATAATTAAGGTACTAGTAATAATAATCCATAAACTAGGGTAATATTTAAGATATTACAATACAAGTAAGCATTTAGGCTTTGAATACAATACTGATATACAATTATGGTTTGAACTTGGGTTCTGTCACTTAATTCAGATTCCAAATTTTGTTTATCAATCTTATCTGGTTTAGGTTCCCAAGGCTGTCCTATGAAGTCTTGAATTTACTGCTGTGTTGGTAAAGTTCCAGATTAGCATTTTCATTCAATAGATGTCAAATAAGTACATTTAGGCAAAATAGCCTCAGTAAGCCACACTTTTAACAATGCAAGAATATATGTAAGGTTGTGTGCACTGCCTACTCAAGTTACAACCATTGTTCCAGTACCCATAGTTCCAAAGGGGAGGAGTGTGAGGAGTGTAGCTGAGTTCTAGAACATCACATTATTGGATTAGATTGTCTGGACCTGAGCTGGGTACAGGCATAAAACAAAGTAAAAACCTGTTCAATTACTATTAAATTATGCTGCTCTACTGTTTTTGCCCTGAGAAAATAAACCGATTGGTGCTTGTTTTGGTGAGTTTTCCTCCTTGCAAGAGGAACAATTTTCAATAGGGAAATCATCATAAATGTCTATATTAGTGGCAGGCAACCTGATCTACCTAAGAGCCACATGTGCAGCCCTTAAGCACCCTTGAGAGCCTCATGACCCACTTACAACTTAGCTTGGTCCTAAGAAGATGAATTATTAGTTTTTGATAATAAATTAGCTATTTTAGGTGATAAAATATATTGACTTTTTTTCTTTTAAACAAAAAATGAAACTAAAAAGAATGTATTCTATGCATTTGCTAAAGTAATTAAGCCTCATTGTAGGTTGGGATTATTATTATTATTATTTATTTCTTAGCAGACGCCCTTATCCAGGGCGACTTACAATCGCAAGCAAATACATTCAAGTGTTACAATATAAGTCATACAATAAGAACAAGAAATACAATAATTCTCAAGTGTGACAAACCACAATTCAATAATACAGCAGATAATAGTGAAAGTTACATCAGGATATGATTAAGTAGTGATAGTTACATCAGGATATGATTAAGTACAAAATACTACAGATTAAACACTTGGGAGATTACAATATTCAGAGGTACAGGATTAAATGCAGTAAAATAGGGGGCAGATAAGAGCAAAATAAAGCATATTTAAATGAAGGGTGATAGTGTCCCAGGATACAACAGAGGAGTTCTACAGGTGCTGTTTGAAGAGGTGAGTCTTAAGGAGGCGCCGGAATGTGGTCAGGGACTGGGCAGTCCTGACATCTGTAGGAAGGTCGTTCCACCACTGCGGAGCAAGGGTGGAGAAGGAGCGGGCTCGGGAGGCAGGGGAGCGTAGCGGAGGTAGAGCCAGTCTTCCAGTGCAGGCGGAGCGGAGAGGTCGAGTGGGGGTGTAGGGAGAGATGAGGGTCTGGAGGTAGCTGGGTGCAGTCTGATCAAGGCATCTGTAGGCTAGTACAAGAGTCTTGAACTGGATGCGAGCGGTGATCGGGAGCCAGTGGAGCGAGCGGAGTAGTGGAGTAGCGTGGGCGAAGCGAGGTAGAGAGAACACCAGGCGAGCAGCAGAGTTCTGGATGAGCTGGAGCGGACGGGTGGCAGACGCAGGGAGGCCAGCCAGGAGGGAGTTGCAGTAGTCTAGGCGGGAGAGTACCAGGGCCTGGACCAGGAGCTGGGTAGCATAGTTGGTGAGGAAGGGTCGGATTCTTCGGATGTTGCTCAGGAAGAATCTGCAAGTGCGTGCCAGAGTGGAGATGTGCTGGGAATAAGAGAGGCAGGGGTCCAGGGTGACTCCAAGGTTTTTAGCTGAGGAAGAGGGAGAGAGTGTGGTAGATTCCAGAGGAACAGAGATAGAGAGATCAGAGGAGGGGGAGGAGGAGGGAAAGAAAAGGAGGTCAGATTTAGAGAGGTTGAGTTTGAGGTGATGCGAGCGCATCCAGGAGGAAATAGCAGACAGACAGGTAGAGATACGGGAGGAGATGGTGGAGTCAGAGGTGGGGAAGGAGAGGAAAATCTGAGCATCATCAGCATAGAAATGGTATGAGAAACCATAGGATGCGATGAGGGGGCCCAGGGAGCGGGTGTAGAGAGAGAACAGGAGAGGACCCAAGACTGACCCTTGGGGGACTCCAGTCAAGAGAGGGTGAGGTGTGGAGGTTGCTCCACGCCAGGTTACCTGGTAAGTGCGGTTGGAGAGGTAGGAGGAGAACCAGGCCAGAGCAGTGGGATGATAAATAGGGGCCATATGTTGACTTTTAGGGGTCCGCATGCATTCTTAGGCTTTAGGTTGCACTCCCCTGGTCTATTTGACCTGACTAGTGTGAATGTTAACTGCACTCCAACAAGGATATACTTTTTTTTTTTCACTGAATATTTTTGACATATTATTCACTCAATTTAAAATGTTAGTTAATATTAATGATAGCACATTGCTTTGTAATTTTAAAGGTACATTGAAGTAGCAGTTGTCTCTGTCACTTATTCATTTTAATTGGTATTGGTTACTTTGCCAAAGCAATTGCCTCAGGGATGTGTCCAGTTGTATAATGCATCTTGAACAGCCCCCAAACGTCAACCAAACATGGTGTGACAATTAAATGGCCTTGATAAGTTGTAATATTATGCTAATTACTAGATCTCACTACATCTTTAAGGGAATAGCTTTTAGGCCTATTAATGTAAGCTCCACCCATACTGTATAAATACTGGGGTTGACCTAGTTATAGACAGACAGCCAGGCTGTCTTATTGACACAGGCCTTTTGTCTCAACAGGTAGTAATGCAATAATTTAGTCTCTAATTCCAATCCTAATTGCAGTGGCAGTTTAGCAGTGGCATTAAATGGATTTAACCAAGTATGAACCATTCTGGAATTATACTCAGCATTTGACAAACATCTTAAAGTACGTATCCAAATTGTGTATTCTTAAAGTTATTTACATATTTTACTAAATTATTATTTTTTTCTTCATCACTGTTTGCTACAGTATACCATGGCTAAGATGTATAGTAAGTGTAATAGCCACAAGCTATTGAAAAGCTGGTAGAGCACAGACAAGCATAGTAAATCACAGGTGTGGTTAACCATGGCATTAAAGTGTGAAATGTCTGCCACAAAGAACTAAAGTGCAAACGGGTTCCAGTAAAACATAAAATATGTGGCAAATTTACACTGCTGGTGATTGAAATATCTTACTTATTTTACGAAGCTATTTACTTCCAGGAGAGACACATTTACTTCTAAAAATACAGCAATTAAAATAATATGATCATTGCTGGATAGCATGTCATCAATGTTGCTTCTGATAAAATGTATTAACACTGGGGTGGTTCTTGGTCCATAGTTTAGACACAAGTTTCAAACAAGCACTGCTGGTGAAAACAAGTCAGTCTTCAAGTACTGAGCTGTTGAAACTGACCTGTCATATAGAGTGGCAAAAGATATCCCCCAGACTTCTGCAAAAAGCTTGTCCATCCTAGAAGCTGTGATAAATCTGAAGGGTGCCACTGGAAATGTGTCCACATCTGGTATGATTCATTGTACTTCCCAAATACACACATATAGTGGTCCAGATGAACTGCATACCTGCCGTTTTTACGCATTAAAAAATCCGAAATACGCACTAAATTTAAATTTAATGCGTAAAAATACGCATAGCAATTTTGCTGCACAGCTTGTCTGCCTCCCCTAAAACTTCCACTAACAACTACATCTCCCAGAATACAATGTCTTCAGTTACTAGGAAACTGTACACAAGATAAACCAACCCAACAAACATTATCCAATCTCTAGCTAGCCCCGTTGTCTTTGCAGCCAATCACAGTAAGAATAAGAAAAATTCAAAGCGACACAGGTTGAAGCGTAAACACCCCAGTCCAGCTACAAATCCAACTGGAACCATCGTCAGAGGCAACCGCAAAAAAAAGGTGCCTATAATATAAAAACAAAAAGTTTTATAACTTATAAATTCATGTCCTTATTTTATTTACCTGTATGGCTTTATATTAAAGTTTTAACATGTTCACTGAGTTTAAGAATTTAATGTTAAAATAGAAGTAATGTAATTAATTTGCAAAGTCAGTGTGATACCTCAAAAAACACGCGCTGAGCCAATAAGAACCTTGTAGAACACACATGCGGTTGTAGTTCAAAGTAGCATTGCAGTTAAAATGGAAGGCTCTTTTTTAATGCCTACCCCATTGCCATTAAATATTGTACAGTATTTATCAAGATTACTCATGACTTATGGTAATGTTGCCTTTTACCCCCTGAAAATACATTTTACTCTATCAGTGTTAAAATTTGAGGGTAAGTTATAGAGATGGGAATTTTAAATGTTTAAATGTATAAACTCTAAAGAAGTGGTTAAACGTTGAATAATATGCTAGCTGTATTTCACCAAACGCATATATTTTTTTTTAATGTATTCATTTTAGTAATGTATCATCACATACAGCAGTCCATTGCATATCCGACTGCTGTGGTGCCACAGTAAGGTAGATATTATAAAAAGGCAGGGGCTTGCCAATTGTCTCCAGGTAGTTTTTCTAATTGATGCAACAGAAAGATTGACACTGGGGCAGGTTTTATTCTCGGTCGATCTGGCGCTTCGTTGGTGCACTCTGTGTTTATGCTGTAGTGGGCATGGTATGGCTCAGTCCACATGGGGTAAGGAAAGTGTTTTTTCTGACGTTTGTTATATATTTTTAATAAAATTACATTTCTAAACAAAGGAACGAGGCAAAGCCGTGTTTAGAATTATTTTGAGGAACTGGACAAGAAAACCGTGGTATGTAAATAATTATGCCAAACAAAACAGCCATACCACAAAAACACAAGTACAATGCTTCATCATTTGAAATGAAAACATTCAGAATTGCTGTGGATGGAGTTACTGAATGCAGTAAAAAGCAAACATCCATAATAAACAGAACGCTCTAGATGGTTACTGTGAATACGTATAACGTATATATATATTTTTGGCAATACTAATTCAGAGAACGCATAAGTGTAAATGAGTGATGTATAGGCTTTAATTTACCAGTACACTTTTACGCAAATCATTTGTTTAAAAAATAATAATAAAATGTCCTTGATATCTGTGTAATTTGTCAACAGAAAGGGATATTTAAAAAAAAAAAAAAAAAAAAATGGATTTCCCATTTGTGGCACTGATCCCTGTACAGAAGAGTTAATATAGCAATATATTGGAATCTGTGCATTTGATAGATTCTGTAACATATGTAAGCTGTGTTTTTCCTTTTTTCTTTTTTTTTTTTTTTATTATTATTGGTTTTGTTTTGTTCTTTGAATATAATATAATGCAAAAAAAAAAAAAAAAAAAAGTTTAGTTTAGTTTACTTTATTCACTTTGTCCCCACAGGGCCAACACAGGTACATTTCAATAGCACAGTACAAATACAAAGAGAGACATTTACGAAGATAAAAATAATAATACAAATGTTTTTAAAAAGACCAAATTCCCATTGGGATTTTTTTTTTTTTTTTTTTTTTGTAGATTCTACTGATTTTGTAGTATTACACATAGGCCAGCTGCAATCGTCACCTTTATTAAAAATGTGCATGGATGAATCTACCGGTTAATCTAACTGATCAAAAATGTGACTCTAGTGGCAGCCCAAATTTCAATATATACTTTGGTGTGTACATGTTGTTTTTTTTTATATATACTTAAGTCTTTGCAATGCTAAAACGTTATTTGCTTATTTAGGGGTTCTTTGTTTGGAAAATACTAGCCAGGGCTGTCAGTATACATCAGAATGTATATAAAGAGTGTGTGTGTGTATGGAGATATGGTTTAAACTCTGACACCTGCATAGTATTAAAACGTTAATATAAATGTACCAAAAGCACATCTCTAGTAAGTTACTCCCAGACCCAAAAACTCAACTGCTTTCAAAACATGTCATTGGTGAATTTTTATATATATATAGATATATATATATATATATATATATATATATATATATATATATATATATATATACAGATGTGCTCAAATTTGTTGGTACCCCTCCACAAAAAACAAAGAATGCACAATTTTCTCTGAAATAACTTGAAACTGACAAAAGTAATTGGAATCCACCATTGTTTATTCCATATTTAATAGAAATCAGACTTTGCTTTTGATTTTTTATTCAACATAATATTGTAAATAATAAAACAAATGAAAATGGCATGGACAAAAATGATGGGGCCGCTAACCTAATATTCTGTTGCACAACCTTTAGAGGCAATCACTGCAATCAAACGTTTTCTGTAGCTCTCAATGAGACTTCTGCACCTGTTAACAGGTAGTTTGGCCCACTCTTCCTGAGCAAACTGCTCCAGCTGTCTCAGGTTTGATGGGTGCCTTCTCCAGACTGCAAGTTTCAGCTCTTTCCGATGTTCGATAGGATTCAGATCAGGACTCATAGAAGGCCTCTGTTTTGTTCTTATCCATTCTTGGGTGCTTTTAGCTGTGTGTTTTGGGTCATTATCCTGTTGGAGGACCCATGACCTGCGACTGAGACAGAGCTTTCTGACACGGGGCATTCTCCCAGAAGGATTGTGGCTTGTCAATATACATTTTAGCAAATTCCAATCTGGCTTTTTTATGTTTTTTTGTCAAAAGTGGAGTCCTCCTGGGTCGTCTTCCATGGAGCCCACTTTCTCTCAAAAAGCGACGGATGGTGCGATCAGAAA
Source organism: Acipenser ruthenus (assembly GCF_902713425.1). Taxonomy (NCBI): domain Eukaryota; kingdom Metazoa; phylum Chordata; class Actinopteri; order Acipenseriformes; family Acipenseridae; genus Acipenser; species Acipenser ruthenus. The sequence goes on from NC_081192.1 coordinate 36,107,389, forward strand.
CTGCCGTACCTTCACCTTGGAGTTCAGCTTTTATCTCTTTGGCAGTTATCCTTGGTTCTTTTTCTACCATTCGCACTATCCTTCTGTTCACTCTGGGGTCGATTTTCCTCTTGCGGCCGCGCCCAGGGAGGTTGGCTACAGTTCCATGGACCTTAAACTTCTTAATAATATTTGCAACTGTTGTCACAGGAACATCATGCTGCTTGGAGATGGTCTTGTAGCCTTTACCTTTACCATGCTTGTCTATTATTTTCTTTCTGATCTCCTCAGACAACTCTCTCCTTTGCTTTCTCTGGTCCATGTTCAGTGTGGTGCACACAAAGATACCAAACAGCACAGTGACTACTTTTCTCCATTTAAATAGGCTGAATGACTGATTACAAGATTGGAGACATGTGTGATACTAATTAAAGAAACTAATTAGTTTGAAATATCACTATAATCCAGTTATTTATTATCTTTTCTAAGGGGTACCAACAAATGTGTCCAGGCCATTTTAGAATATCTTTGTAGAATAAGCAATAATTCATCTCTTTTCACAGCTTCTTTGCTATATTCTATGACATACCAAAGGCATGCAAGTATACATAATAAAATAGCTTTTAACTTTCACTTTTCAGGAAGAATGAAGCATTATTTCAATGAGCTGTATGGGTACCAACAAATTTGAGCACGTCTGTATATATATATATATTGTAAACGAGCCTTGCGGCTCGGGTTCGTTTTGCCCTTTAAAATACCGACCAGACACAGAGACGGAGGGTTTGAAAGCGCTTTTGCGCTAATTTTAATGCAGAACAAAATCAAAACAAAATACAAAATAAACACCTAGCTCTGTACGAGCACTAACTAACACACAAGAACACCCTGACTCAAGTGGGACAGCTAGGCTGTTTCCCCACTAAAACAGTAAACAAAAACACACCCAGGTTTACTACAACACCTTTTCCTTTTGTTTTCTCCCGACTGCCAGGACGCACAGTACCACTTTCTGCCTCCTTCTTCTTACCAGTCCTGAGCAAACTAACTGTTTCTCTTAAATACCCTGCACCTGGTACTAATTTAACAATGGCTACCAGGTGCAGGGGATAATTACTAATAAAACAATTAACAAAAACAATTAAACAACGGTGCATTTCCCCAAACTAACAAAAACCATACATTTTACTGCGGGGATGATTTCAATCCCATCCCCCACTGTGCTACAATATATATATATATATATATATATATATATATATATATATATATATATATATATATAAAAGCAGTTACATTTTTAAATGACATTGGGTGTGGTTGAATTTGCTTAACAAGTTACATATATTGCTTATTTATCATAGATTCAAGGTTTTATAGATATTCTGCATGCTTATGTATGGTACATTCTTGGAAACACAGCCATTCAGAAACTTGCTTCAGCTTTCAAATGTTTTTTGGTGTAGCTCAGCTCAGCTAAGCCATGGCTGCTGTAAGGTTGGGAGCATTCAGCCCTCTTTCAGTTAACTTCCTTTGCTACTTACTGTGATATTATGGGGATGTTAAAAAACTGGGAAAAACTGTGAACTAGATCAATGTTACTGCCCTTTCTTATAAATGATAACCGATGTCTGTGTGATTTGTTTATGAACCTGGCTAGTGCAAATGGGTAAAACACAGATGAAAATGTTTAATTTGAAGTTAAAAAAAATCTCCTATTTACTGTATAAGGTTTAAGTTTGAGATACCATTAACCAAAAAATAATTTATAATAATGGAAAATTCATGAATATTTGACAAACCTTAGAAGGTTGGGGGCTAATTTGCTGGTTAGTGAAGACAGACACTTTCTAAACATCAGATATTTGAACACTGCCCTATTACAGAGTAAAGCACATGATACTGCCTCTCTAAAAGAGCTTAGACCAGGCTGTAGTACAAATTCAGCACGTTTGAGTATTATTATTATTATTATTTATTGCTTAGCAGACACCCTTATCCAGAGCGACTTACAATTGTTACAAGATATCACATTATTTTTACATACAATTACCCATTTATACAGTTGTGTTTTTTACTGGAGCAATTGAGGTGAAGTACCTTGCTCAAGGGTACAGCAGCAGTGTTCCCACCTGGAATTGAACCCACGACTCTACGGTTAGAGTCCAGAGCCCTAACCACTACTCCACACTGCTGCCCTGTAGGGGGCTTTTCATTAATAGAAGGATTTGTAGCCAAGTAAAATTCTTTGTGTGGCAGAAACCAGGGTAGACCTTGCTTACAGAGTTCAGCAGTTTGGTAACATTTGTTTCTTAACCCTTCCCCTGCCAACCCCCAACACATTCCTTTCAGGCAGGGATCCGCACTGCCACAACTGCCTACATAACAAAGTGCAACCGAAGCTATGTGTTTATATACAGACATACTATAATCGAAATGACATGAATAAATAAACATTTGAACAGAATGGGCTTCATTTACAATTGTTTACAAAGTCTAAGTGCTGGCACAAATCACACAGCTAATGCGGTTTTCAAAATATGCAGTGCACTTACCGCATTCTGTCTTTGCTGCATCAGAATCTTGTTTGGTAAAATTTGCAGTCAATCCAAACACTGTTTTATGTCCTGCTTTTTCAGTGATCCATTTGCAATGTGTATTGGGGTAACAATTAATTTCTTAGAAAAACGTGTGACTTGTAGTAACAAGTGCAGACTGACAGTCTGGCGCCGTGAGCAATCAAGGCTGATTGAAGGGGTATCAGAGGTGCATTGAAAAAATAGAAATGTCAACAGACAGCTCACTTGAGGAATGCAGACTGATACAATCGGTATGACAGTACGATTAGCGACAATACTTTATGTCGCTAATTTTTGCAGCTTTCTTTGTCAGGGGAATTACTACATATACAGTACTTAGGAAAAGTCAGGAAAGCACAGCTCCTTATCTTAAACACACACACAGCAATTTAAATTGAAATTCCAAAAACGGTCAAAATGACCGCCTTGGTCTTTCTAAGAAAAAGAAATAGGCTTAAAAATATATAGAAGGAAAGTAGCTGTCTGACCAAAAACCTAAATCATATCTACAACTGTAACAGTGATTTATATACTTGTCGTAACTAAATTTGATAACACCTTAATAATGGCAGCAAATGTACCATGAATCCACTGTAATACATAATGATTTCATGAATGTATAGTTTAACCACAGATGTTTCTGTTGAGGGAAGTTTCATCCATAAAACAGGCCCACTGGGCCCACCTACAGACAATAACATCTGAATAAAGCTAAAAAAAGAAAAGAAAAACAGAAACATTTTTGCAAGGTATCTCAGATGTCAAACCATTTATCAATACGTTTAATTCGGATCTTATAATTGGGTGTTTGTATGGAAGTAAACCAAAAATAAACATTATAAAATAAAGGTTATGACATTGTGACTGTTGGAAGTTCTGGGTGTATTGTTTGTGTATAACTGTAAATGTAAGATGTGTACTCTGCTCAAAAGCTTTGTCACTGTATGACACTATGCCTACATGAACCACGGTCTCGTCTGTTATTCTGACAGAAGAATAAACATGAAAGGTTGACGGTATGGTACTGTGCTATTAACATCCAAACAGTTCAGCTTGTGACCCAATCTATTCTCTAATCTTCTTTTGCCTAACATGTTCCATAGGTTTACAACCCTTTCTTTATCTCTTTTTGACTCACAGCAAGCACCCCGATCATATATATATATATATATATATATATATATATATATATATATATATATGTGTGTGTGTGTGTGTGTGTGTGTGTGTGTGTGTGTGTGTGTGAGGTTCAAATATATCTGGTCTAATTTAACCACAGGGCTCTACCACTGCTGCTGCAACTAATAGAAGTAACTGTCAATATTGACAAGGTCACTGAACTTAAAACACCTTGTCAGATATCTAGAGATCAGACTGGAGCTGTAATATTGAATACAAACATGATTGTCCATTTGTCAAAAATCTTACTGGTTAAACAATAAAAAACAAGCCTTGATCATGGTACCCCTGGAAGTCCATGCAAGTATTTTTTTTTTGTATTTTCCCTTTTACTCCTTTTTAAATCTTTGAGTCATTAGATAGCAGATCCACTCAACACTTAATGCTGTTGAATGTTTATGGTCGGTGATTCTTTCTTAACGAGCTCCCTCCATGTCTTTATTCTTCCTCGCACCCTCCTGCTGGGAAATGTCTTACTTTGCCATGGCTTTTGTTAATGACTCCACAATCATTTCAAAGCCATTTATTCTGCCTCACAGAACTCGCTCCTGCCCTGAAAAGCATCTTGGCCCCACCTCCCTCTCTGTTGGAAATATAACCTTTCATACACTAATTTTCCCAGCTCAAAACAATTTAACCTCGGCCATGGCTTCATGATTGCTAAGTGTTCCAATGAAATGCCTTTTTCTTCCTCTTCTTTTTTCATATTTTTATTTCTGTCCCTGAGGGTTTGATCTTAATGTATGAAACAGAGTGAAGTGCAGCATGAGTTTGTTCCCAAAATTGCGACTGCTTGCTGTATCCTGCACAAACTCTTGTCAACACCAAAATGAGGTGTTCAAGAATCAGTGGCTGTCTGTGAGACAAACAGGGGGAAGGTTACCTCAGCCACCAGTTTCAATTGGACAGCAGTGATCTGAGGAGGCTCACGCTGTCAGAGATTCTCTCTTTTCTTTTAAATTGTGTTGGATTTACCGTTGTGTTAAATATTAATGATGCAAACAAATAAAACACAATCAATATGTTAATTTGCAGTTTTATTTGGTCAGTTCTGAGAGGGCATCAACAACTTGTTGGTATATATGTTTGTTGCATTGTTTTGGGCGATCGAGCTGGCTCATGACATCCAGTTCACCAACGTAGACACGCATTGTCTACGGACATAGCTGGGATCAAAAAAAGCACAGGAATGAATTCGGTTATAGACATTTAAGCTCTTCATGTTTAACTTTAGCGTAGTTTTTACAGCAAGGGTATTCTAAAACAGCTGCTTTAATACTATAAAATTATTACATAACATGCATAAAATGAAAAATAACATGCATAAACTCATTTCATACTTCGACAAAAGTATTTGGGCACCCTTACATTAGTATTTTGTGTGCCCACCCTTTGCTTGCTTAACAGCTTGCAGTCTTTTTTTGTATTTTGAAACCAGTTCTTGGATATTTTTGCCCATTCCTCAACACATCAGTCGTCTTTAGTTTCCTTTTTGCAACAGCAGCCTTCAAGTCAATCCACAACATCTCGGTGGGATTCAAGTCTGGGGACTGAGATGGCCAATCCATAACTGTAATCTTCCCTTTTTTTCAGAAATTCCTTTGTGGACTTTGCAGAATGCTTAGGGTCATTATCCTGCTTAAATACAAACTTCCATCCAATAAGCCTTCTAGCACTGGGTAACAAATGAGAGTGCAAAATTTCTTAATATTTTGCAGCATTCGTTGATCCTTCTACAATACAAAGGTCACCAGTGCCTAAGGAAGAAAAGCAAGCCCATACCATCACACAACCTCCACCATGTTTAATACTGGGCATGATAAACTTTTCTTTAGATTCTTCTCCTCTCTTCCTCTAAACATATTGTTGCTTTCTTGGTGAAAAAAGTTCTATTTTGGATTCGTCTGACCATAAAATTTGGTGTGTTGCTTTTAACAAAGGTTTGCATCTTGGTTTTTGCCCATGGACATTCATCTTGTTAAGGTATCGTTGAATTGCTCACTCGTGAATTTATTGGCCATCTTCCCTCCATTTTTGTGTCAAACCTTTTGCAATAATCTGAGGATTTTGATGACTGCTCGAACAATTATTTTTCCAGATTTTTGCAGAAATCTTTCTTGGTCTTGCATACCTGGAGCGAGTTGCAGTAGTTCCTGTTCTCCTGTGTTTGTTAATAATAGCTCACACAGTTCTTTTTGGTAAACCAAGTTTTTCTGGTAGTTTCTCCTTTTTCATTTAGTTGTATCACTGCCATTTTGAGATTGTTGTTGTACTCATTAGTTTTAACAATTTTTGTTGCTTTTTTAATCACACATTTCCAATTTATTTATCACTTTTGATGATTATGTATTTATTTATTTTATAATTATCATCAGGTGTTGGTTTTCAATCATGATAACTGTCAATAATTAGCAACTAATGGGTTTCAGACAAAATATGCACATCTAGCACATATACATCAGAAAACATGCGTCTCAAATTTTCAATCACGTCATATACAGTATCTTCTCCAGTTTCAGGCATGGGTGTATAGCGCTGTTATATGAATTATTATCTGTGAAGCGTAGGTATAATAAGTAAATTTGACCAGTACCAAACCTGACAAGGCTTCCTTACAACCTGTAACACCAACAAATAAATAAAGAAATCTCCTCATATTATTCTCTATAGATACACAGGCATCCATTTTTCACTCTCAGCTGTGTATATACAGATGGCATGGTCTGTCAAGCACATTTCTTAGGGACTGCTGCCATCTGCCAGTAAAAAATAAAACTGTATACACTTTTATAATACAGTTTTCTTATTTTTTTCCATTGAAGCATGTTAAACTTTGAAACCTTGCAGATGCACTTATAAGCGCCTGCACGATATTCTCATGGGAGTGACAAATTTGGAAAACGTGGAAATCGCGGGATAAGCAGCTGGGTAGTTAAACCCCAAGTCTTGACCTTATTCTCTGTGTTGTATGTTTCATTTTCCTCCATCCTCCCTTAGTCCTTCACATAGCTGCTCCACCTCTACAACGGTCTCCATCTGGGGGCAAGTGAAACTCACTTCCCAACCGCACTGACCTCGTCGTCTGCCAGGAAGGTTCTCTGCAAGCCAGAGGGGACTCCCGGCGTAATCTATCCAAACTGTTTCATTTTCCTGTTCTCTTCTCCGCCCACTCTAGGTCCCCCTTGGGGGAAGTAACGCTTGCTTCCCAGCCTTGGAGGCTGATCGGTTTGGTCTCAACTTCGCGAGGGCGGCTCTCCACGGGGAAAGCCTGTCCTCTTTTTTAATTCACAAAACACTTCTCTCCTATTTCAATTTCCGAGGTTCTTCCTTCACTCAGCCCTTGCTCCTGTCCTGTGAACACTTATGTATATAACCAATTACATTGTAAGAAACATTGTAATATGATGATAAATAACCCTCAGATGAGCACTTTGCCCCTCTGTCCCCATTAAACCTGGTTGACTACAACATCTCGCAAGATTTCAACTTCCCAATGAGATAAAAATGTGATGTTTTAAAGAGACCGTACTTATTTTTTTGCAGGTTTCACAGTGTTATAACCTTTATATTTAACAACATATTTATGATGGGACATCTCATCATTGCCACATTAGGAGAGATAGACAGTAAAATAATAAGACATTTTGAAAGGGTAGTCGTGGAGTCAAGGCAAGCAGCGGGAATAATAAACACAGGAGACTACTCCTGCAGATTGCAGTTTTTAAAGTGCTTTCCACACACTTTTTTTTTTTTAACTATTAAGGCTGAGGCGATGCCTAATTCTATCAATATATCATTCTCCAAAAAAGCAGATGCATTGATTTTTATTGACGTTATGAAAAAATAAACTAAAAAAAAAAAAACGCAGTAATATACATGGAGCTGTGGATTACTGTGTAACATTGCTAGTAACGCTTTAAAAACTATTATGAATATTAAATTGATTACATCTGTTTATGAATATAGTAATTAATATATATATATATATATATATATATATATATATATATATATATATATATATATATATATATATATATATATATTACCTTATTCATTTGTACCAGATAGAGGTCAAAGCAAAATCCAAATCCAAGTCAGATTAACATCCAATCAAGAAAAGAACAAAAACCTAATTTAAAAAAAAGTTATCACTGTCCACAGCAGTTTAGTAAGAGTGTTGTCCATGGCTTAACTTTTAATTGTGTTAAGGAACATGATAGTGTCCACATTGTGTTTTAATTTAAGCGATGTCTGGCACTTGCTTACAATCTGCCCTGCATTACTGAATACCTGCTCACTAGGGACTGACGTTGCCAGGATGCTTAATACTTCTGACCAAAGATACAACTTTTGGAACGATCTTGGTTGTTTTTCTTCATTTTTACTGAGGGATAATTCAGATGAATAAATTCAGATTTTGTTTGAAGTTTTGTAGGGTGACATCTTATTAAATGGTCACGCAGATTAGTGGTGTTATCAGACTATCTCAAACATTGCTTTCTTTACTTTACTTTCTTGCTGTCTTACTTTAGAAAATAAATGCCAAACATCGGAAGACATTGTATTTGTAGCTCGGCCGATACACTATTTGTAATTCTAGCACAACACTCTTAACGTGCTCTGTTACTTTGAAGGAGGGGAGAAGGCTTAAACCTTTTACACAAAAAAGATGCACAGGCTTGACTATCGATAGTTGTCAAACAATAAATCGATGCATCGCCTCAGCCTTAGTAACCATTGAGTGTTGTTCAGGGGGCAGTTGCAGGGGCTTCTCCTTAGTTAACCAAGTAATCTATCAATTAACCTCCCTATTTAAGCCCTGAGTCAACACTCATTTTCTTTCTGTTTTTTTGTTTATGTAAGCCACGCCCATCTCAGCCGAGCCTGTCTTTCCTCCACTTCAGACAAGCCTGTTGCCTCAACTTCATATGGACACTTCCTCCACCGGTTTCAGTGGCGTTTTCCTCATGCAATCGTTCTTCAGTGCTTGGCCTCTGGAAATCCAATCTCTATCCCCTCAGAATAAATCCACAGCTCTCCTCAAACTGTTTCCCATAGTCATCACAGCCTATCTTTGGGGCTCAATATGGCAGAAAAATCCATCTTCTGCGATAATCAATCTTCCTGTGCATATGTAATGGGGGAGATCTGTGCTGACTATCTGGCGCATGCGTGGTACTGCAGGAAGGGGGCAGCAGCCTCGTAGATCCGCCTGTCAGTCATGGCAGTGACACGGAGAGGTGGGGAAGAGGGTGTGTTGGCTTTCCCTCTCTCTGAGTAGCTGAGAGGTGGGCCTTGGGGGATTGCTCGGCCCATAAGTACTGCACTTGGTTGTGCATTTGGGTGGCCGTGATTGGGAATACACAGTGATGCTGGCGGAAGACACTAGTGTAAAAGATCAGGCAAATATGGCTGAGGGAGACAGCCTGCCTTAAAATAAACGGACGTGTGTAGTTATACAGGGAACTCTGGCCACCCCAGCGTAGAGAAACAAATAGCTGAGCGTAGGTCGGAGGCCCATACTGACCGGTTTAGCGGCAGTGGGGGGACTGCGTAAGCAGCACTTTTTGTTTTGTAGTTTTATTACTGTGTTTTATTTTCCCTTTTTTCGTTTCGCCTTTGGTTTTCATTATTATTTTTGAGCACCTGTGAGTGCGCCTGCCAGTATTACTGTGGACCTGACTACCGTTGTCGGTATTCAGGCCACAGACAATAGCACCCTCTGCGGGCTAAAGAAAATAAAACCAAAAGAAAATAATAAAACTGGGCACCAGTGCGGTATTGCAAATAAAACTTCTGTCTCCCGTGTGTGTCAGTGAATTGCCCACCACCCTACCACAGCATATTATTAATAAAAGCCGTTCTTCCTCCCCTCTCATCATGCAACTCCTGCGTCGTCTGGATTTTGGTTACTAATAATTTCATTTTGCAAGCATGTCGTCTTCCAGGTTTAATAATTAATGCTGCCAATACTCTTTCTCACCTACAGATTCCCTGGTTCAGATGTCTGGTTCCCTCCGCCAATCCTTTCCCCATGACTGTTCCTCCGTTCAGCGATCTGATACTGAACTAAAGTCTTCTCTTTGTAATCTCCTTGCTTCTGCACAAAACTGCCCTCACCCCATCCACCTGCTCCTCCTATGCAACTGGCTGGTCTACCTTCACAATCTTCTGCAAGCAAAATCGAATATCCCCTTCACCCTTCAACCAGCATGTCATTCTATCTTTACTCGTTCACACAAAAGACAAACTGCACCTCTCCCTGGGAACTGTCAAATCTTATCTAGGTGGAAAAGGCCTTTGTTCCTGCGACCTCACTCTAGTCCCCGATTCACATTATCTCCTCTTTCTTCGTATTTCCAAAACAGACCAGCTCCGCCAGGGTCAATTTGTGCGTCTCTGTAAACTCAACTCTCCTCTTTGTCCTTATTCCTCCCTGTGTTGGGGTACACCCCGCCCCTGTGCGTATTATGTATTTGTGTTATTATTATTATTATTATTATTATTATTATTATTATTATTATTATTATTAACAAGCAAACAAGCTCAGGCACAGCTGTATAAAAAAGTGGATCAGCAGCTCATCAGGGTTGAGTGTTCAGAGTGGAGAATGAGAGAAAAGCGAAGGAGGCAAAGATTTAAAAAGAATACCAATTGCTACTCATGCAGGAAGGACCAGCGTGGTACTTGTTTGGTGTCAGTATTTTTCTGTTTGTGAGTTGTTTTTATTTAAACCTTTATTTTGCTTGGTGAGCTGTTTTTGTGAAAGTGTTTTGTTTTATTTTGGGAATTAATAAATATGCGCACCAGTGCGTCACTCACAATACTGTGTCTGTCTATTTCCTGTTCTGACATCACCCACAAGCCATCCAGGTGACACTTCCTATCTCGCTATCTTTCCTGCCGCAACTCCTCCAACCCTTCTGATCCTCTGTTCATCAATGCTAACCGTGATATCATAACAAAAAATTGGTTTTCTACTCATTTTTCCTCCCTCATTTCTAAAGCTGGTCTGCTCCCTCAATTCTGTTCCTCTCATTCCTTTTGTATAGGTGCGGCAACCTCAGCAGCTAGTTAATTTTAACCAGTTCCTTATCAAAAAAATGGGCCGCTGGTCTTCCTCTGCCATGGAATCTTACATTCGTTCTTCACTTCCTGATATTTATTCGGCCCAACAGATTATTGCTAGTATGCCCAGAGTGGGGGCATCTCTTCGTCGTGGACCACCAGAGGTTTCCTCTCTATAAAAGGGGGGGGGGGGGGGGGAGGTTCCTCTCCGCTGAGTGGGTGAGATTAGTCCTTAATTAAAATAATAATAATAATAATTTTGATTGTCACTAATTACCGTATGTTTATTTACTAACCCTTATTTTATTTATATTTTGCATTGGTTGCGCAGATACGGGGAGCTGGGGTTCTAGTCTTTTCAAATGTATCCTCTATCCTTCTCTTCATTTTCCCTTTGGGGGAAGTAACGCTTGTTTCCCACCGTTGGAGGCCGTTTGGTCCGGTCTCGCCTCCGTGAGGGTGGCTCTCCGCGAGCCACGGGGAAATCATGTCATCTCCCTCACAAGCACATAATTCCTATTTTCAAGTTCCAGGGCTTATTCCTCGCAGCCATTGCTCCTGTTAATGAAAAACTAATATTTACAATAATTACCTATGGAGGGCCCCTGCCTGACCACCACCTCTTGTCAAAAGAACTGAAAAGGTTAAGGTTCTCAGTTTGCATTTCATCTGACCCCACCTGAACATTATACTGTATTCTGTGTTACACAGCAGTAACTCCGGAAGTGAATAGGCAGTGCATTTTCATCAACCTTGTAGCATTGAGACAGGATAAGTGGGCTTCACCTCCTCCAATTACCACTGTAAAAGAAAAAGGGACTGTGGGAATGTTGTTTTACTAATGCGAGATAACAACTCTTTTTTTATCCATGTTTATTACTTTATGAAATGCACAACATAAAAAGTGTACTGTAAATTAAAAGCTGAGCAAAGTTTGTCAAGAAAGTCTTTATATGAATAATTAACTGAGAAACACTCATTAGTTCATGTCTTTTTACGTCTTAAGTGGATAATTAAAAAGCCAAGTGGAATTGTCATTTGATTTTAATTATCACACAGAAATCAAGAAACTCCTAGAAAAGACTTTTAAATTTGTAGCGCAACATTAGTTGATAATGTGACATTCTGTTAATTAAAATCACTGGTTACTGAATAAACATGTTGCACACCTTTGAAAAGGTATATGCTTTTCCCCAGCCTGTAATGTAAGTCCCAGGTGTGAAAGCTGTAATGTACAGTACGATGGGATGTTATCACAATGTGTTTAGCCTACAGCTATATATAATGGTGGGACCACACCAACCCCTGTTTTATGATTGTACAACAAACACCCTATGATTTAACACACAAACAGTATGTACCCCTAATGCACGTTAAGGATTAAATGCTAATGCATTGTTAATTAGGGAGAACCCTACCTTAATGGACGGATTTAGAGTCATTATAGGGTGAGCATGAGAGGTCTGGCCACTCTGATACCAGTGCGTATGTAACATAGTGAGTTGGGTTGGGACTATGTACCAAGATGGATGAAAGAAATTGTGCTGGTGTAACCAGGGTTAGTGTGAGGGTCTAAGCCACTTAGGGCCTAGCATCTAAGTAGAGTACAGGGTCTCCCTGCCCAGGATTGTTGTGTTGAAAAGCACTGTCCTTGTCTCCACTATGTCTTCACTGAAACAGCCACCATCATGACCCCCCTGTATGCTTCATTATTAAACAATTCAAGCAGTGAAAGTCACACAGATTATTTAACCAATTTCTATTGTATCTGAAACAAAAACACATTGGAAATGTGAAAAAACGCCAAGTTATCAAAAGTGCCCAGCCATTTAAAAGTAGAGATATCAAAAACACAAGCCAAGTTTCAAGAAACCATTGGGACAACCTTGCCCAGCACAAAGCAAATAGGCACAACTGTAAAAACGATGGGGGCCAAGGTTGCCCCAATTGTTTCTTCTATATACTGATGCACAATGAAAACGCAACAGTCTAAGTTTTACATCATAGCTCATTGGGCACATACATAATGTTATTTGCATTTTAAATAGTGAACAGATAGGTTTATTGATTGTTTGAGTAGTATTGTTCATTGGGATAACAAAATACTGAGCTCAAGTCATGTGATTTCATAAAAATGCCAGGTGCTCAGTGTTTGTTATTTGAGTTGAGTTAAAATTGCCCAAATTAGTGGATTAGAATCTGTATAAATAGCCATTCAAAAAGATATGAATTTGATTAACGCAAGAACAGTGAAAGATATGACTATGCCCCGCTTGAGTAATGAAGATCGCCTGGCAGGACACGCTCTCTCAGGCGGCAGTTGTGGAGCGGAGCTCTCTGGTGGCAGCTGCGGCGTGGGGTTCTCTTTCTCAGGCAGTAGCGCTGGGCACTCTGGCGATGCTGGGCTCTCTCTCTGGGGCTCTGGCGCTGGCAGCATAGGATGCTCCCTCCTTGGCGACACAGGGTACTCTCCCTCTGGCAGCGCCGGACTCTCTGGCAGCAGCTGCGGTCTCTCCGGCAGCGACTCAACGACCACCTGGATGACCTCATCCCACTCCCTCTCTGAGCACCGTGGCTTCTCCTTGCACTACACCCCCAGCTGTGCTCTCTCCCACCCGTCCAGTGGGGGGCTCTCTGATTCAGCAGGTGGTAGAAAGACAAACAGGAAAGAAAGAGCCGCCAAATTTAAAGGCTTATCTCCCTGCCTGCGCTTTTGGTCTCCATTTTGTCATGTATGTGTTTTTAAACTAGTATTTTAAAAGGCATTGGGGTTTTAGAGGAGTGCTGGAGACGGGCTGTATTGGTTTTATTGCTGTTTTTTTTTTTTTGGTGAGCTAGGTCTCTGTGCAGGTATTGAGCCGCACTGCCCTTTAGTTTTAAATTATAATTCTGTGTTTAGTTATTGTTTTAGTTAACGGGCAGTGCAAACAGCTTGCTTACTGTGTATTCTAAATCTGCCCTGTTTGTTAAGTATAGCTTACCAGCTGTATTTAATAAAATTATGTTCATTGCCCAACATAGTAGTGTTTTCTAGTTTATATTTTCCTTCTGGTATTCTGCCTGGCTGATCCCACCCTGATCAAAAAGAACGAGTGCCCCTCCCGGGTGCTACATATGTTCAGCAGCAATCTGCCACATAAATTAAAGTAATTTTTTTTTTTTAAATAAATATAATAATTGATTCAGCATAATGCAATTGACTATCAACTTTATTTCGGATTTCTCATGGTTACCAATAGACCATGCTCAGTATATTGCATAACAGCAAAACTTCTTCTGATCCAAGTGCCCATTGTGAGACCATGGAGTTTCAGAACATGGTCAATAGTGCTGCCATGATTCACCTTGTTCAGAAATATTTAATATGAAAATAAAATGTATTTTTTAAAACTGTGTGTGAACTTTACCATACAGTCTATTAAGGGAGTTAAAGTATGTCAGCTGCCTTGTTTTTTCTTTCTCCTGTTGATACATAGTATAGTACCCAGACTACCAAAATCCATGACAAAAAAATGAAAAGTCCAAGTACCGTACACAGATGGAAAAAGTGTGAAAATTATAGCAACATGAATAAAAGGCTAGCAAACATATTGCCTACTCTATTGAAATATATTTCTTAACATTTACTCTGGGTCGTTCCCCAGGAGAAAGAAAAAATGTCTTTAATGATTGCAGTGTATCCAGATCACACTCCCTCCTACCACAATGCTGGTTTTCTGTTCCCACAATATGCCACATATTTCAATCAGAGTGCCAGTATTGTTGCATGCGGGAGCATGAACTGGATTCACTGCAATGTTCAGAAGAAATAATCTCTACTGGCAAATGTTCATGATTAAAAGCTGAAAAAAAGGAATTCATGGTTTATTACCTGTTGTGTATGAATAAAAATATATAAAAACTATTGGGTATGTTAAAAAAATAAATAAAATACTGCCATATGGAAAACACGAAATGCAGCAAAGGTAAAGTGTTTCTTGTAAACACTGCAGGTCGTTCTGTAACACTTTAACATTTAAATCAAGTTCCTCTTTTATTCCAGCTCTTCATACTGGATTACAGAACATTAGTAGGTTTTGTATTGATTCAGAGCAGGTAAGGGTAAATTTCATCAGCATGTCACTATCCGCGTTACATCGTGGTACACTCAGGAGTGTGAGTGGGGCTTGTACACAGTGAGGAATGTACATTTCATGAGCGTGAAGGCAGTTAACCTTTAAACAGATGGATAATTCCAAACAGCACTGTAAAATTAATAGATCCCATAACATAGCAGCAACCGCTGTCTTTGATACCCTATTTTGAAGCTATCATATATCATTAGGTATGCTGTGTGTGTGATTATGTACAGTAGGGAGTTTCTCTGTGCACAGCATCAAACTGATACTGTACTAATGTCAACAGCAACTGCATTTATATAGTGTCAATGAGGCAATGTACAAGTGCTTCACAGAAACACAGTCAAAGTACTTTTCAATGCATTTAAACTATTAAAAGATCAATTAGCACTGCAGTGCAATCAACTGTTAAACTGAAAAGTCCTGCAGAGAGATGGGTTTTCAGTGCAGATTTAAATGTAATTTCTGCAGCTTTAGGTAACAGATTCCAGCAAGAGTAAGCTCACCCCCTAAGGGTTTATCTGAACAAATACTATTAGCTCTCAGAAATAGGTAAAGAACAGCACTGCCAAAAATGCTTTTTTATTTAGAAATAAAAGAAGAATCTTCTCTCATATATATTAAATCCATACCTAATTTGACTCCATATATTATATTATTTATTTATTTATTTCTTAGCAGACTCCGTTATCCAGGGCGACGTACAGTTAGTTGTATACAAAAAATACATATCAAGAATTACAGTACAATTAAGAGCAAGATACAAAATACAATGACTTCAGTCCTAATAAGAGCAAATACAAAACACAGTACGATTTAATATCGGGGCAGTTCAAGAGCAGATAACAGTGTTGATAGTTACATCAGGGTTAGATACGAGTGCAAGTGAAATACAAAATACTACAGATTGGGTTAAGTGCAGGATTAAAGTGCAGATAAGTGCAAATTAGAGTGCAGATAAGTGCAAGTTAAAATGCATTAAAGGCAGAGTGCTATATTGTCCATAAGGGAAGAGTTTTAGTGGTGTTGTCTGAAGAGGTGTGTCTTGAGGAGGTGGTCAGGGACTGGGCAGTCCTGACATCTGTAGGAAGGTCATTCCACCACTGCGGGGCGAGGGTGGAGAAGGAGTGGGCTCTGGAGGCAGGGGAGCGTAGAGGAGGTACAGCCAGTCTTCTAGTACAGGTGGAACGGAGAGGTCGGGTGGGGGTATAGGGAGAGATGAGGGTCTGGAGGTACCTGGGTGAAGTCTGGTCAAGGCATCAGTAGGCGAGTACAAGAGTCTTGAACTGCATGCCTTGAACTGCATGCCTTGAACTGCATGCAAGCAGTGATCGTGAGCCAGTGGAGTGAGCGGAGCAGTGGAGTAGCATGGGAGAAGCGAGGCAGAGAGAACACCAGGTGAGCACCGGAGTTCTGGATGAGCTGGAGCGGATGGGTGGCGGACGCAGGGAGGCCGGCCAGGAGGGAGTTGCAGTAGTCTAGGCAGGAGACTACTAGGGCCTGGACAAGGAGTTGAGTGGAGTAGTTGATGAGGAAGGGTCGGATTCTTCGTATGTTGCTCAGGAAGAATCGGCAGGTGAGTGCTAGTGGAGATGTGCTGGGAGTAGGAGAGGCAGGGAGAGAGTGTGGTAGATTCCAGAGGAATGGAGATAAAGGAGTGGAAGAAAAGGTCAGATTTAGAGAAGATGAGTTTGAGGTGATGTGAGTGCATCCAGGAGGAGATAGCAGACAGACAGGTAGAGATACGGGAGGAGATGGTGGGGTCAGAGGGGGGAAGGAGAAGAAGATCTGAACATCATCAGCATAGAAATTATATGAGAAAACATAGGATGCAATGAGGGGGCCCAGGAAGCGGGTGTAGAAAGAGAACAGGAGAGGACTCAAGACTGATCCTTGGGGGACTCCTATTGAGAGAGGGTGAGGTGTGGAGGTTGAGCCATGCCAGGTTACCTGGTAGGTGCGGTCGGAGAGGTACGAGGAGAACCAGGCCAGAGCAGTGCCAGAGATTCCAAGGTCAGAGAGAGAGGATAGGAGAATAGAATGAGCGACAGTGTCAAAGGCAGCAGATAGATCGAGGAGAATTAGGACTGAGGAGAGAGAGGCAGCACAGACAGAGTTTATCAAGTTAGTGACAGACAGGAGAGCAGTTTCAGTGGAGTGAATAGAGCGGAAAACAGATTGGAGACGGTCGAGCAGAGAGTGGTTAGAAAGGAAAGCAGAGCTGGCGGTGTACTGCCCGCTCGAGGGTTTTAGAGAGGAATGGTAAGAGGGAAACAGGACGGTAGTTCTGGAGGGAAGTGGGGTCGAGGATAGGTTTTTTGAGGAGGGGGGTGGTAGAGGCTTGTTTGAAGGCAGAGGGAAAGAGGGCAGAGAGGACAGAGGTGTTAAGAAGGGAGGAGATGAAGGGGAGTAGAGCAGGAGCAGCATGGGAGGTGAGAGGACAGAGGGTCGAGGGAGGAGAAGAGGAGCAGAGTCTACAGAGAGTCTACAAAGAGTTGGGAGAAGGAGTCGATAGGAGGGAGGTCATAGAGAGTGGTGGAGGCAAGGACAGAGGTGGAGAGAGAGTGGAGGTAACGGCGGGTGGTGACAGTGGGAGTAGGTGGAGTAGGGGAGAGGGGAGACAGAGAAAAAGAGATTAAATAGTGATCAGAGAGGTCCAGATGCATGACAGAGAGGGTGGAGGGGCAGCAGGCCCTGGAGAAGGTGACGTCCAGTTGATAGCCAGGTTTGTGGGTAGGAGGGGATGGAGAAAGATAGAAGTTGAAGGAGTGAAGGAGAGGAAGGAATCCGGCAGAAATCACCTAACAGTATAGTTGGGGTAGACAGAGAGGAGTGGGAGGAGAGGAGATAGTCGAGTTCATCGAGAAAGTGAGTGAGAGGTGCAGGGGGACGGTACAGTACAATTAGCAGGGGTTGACAGGGAGAGGTTAGTTGGACAGCGTGAAATTCAAAGGTGTTAACAGAGAGTGAGGAGAGGTCAGAGGGGGCAGAAAAGAGTAAGGAGGGAGACAGGAGAAGACCAGTCCCACCTCCCTGTCCAGTGAGACGCGGAGTATGGGACAGGACGTAGAAAGAGAACAGGGCAGCAGGAGTTACAGTGTTATCAGGAGACAGCCAGGTTTCAGTGAGAGCAAGGAAATCGAGAGAGAGGTGGGAGGCAAAGGCAGAGATGAAATCCGCTTTGTTAGCAGAAGAGTGACAGTTCCAGAGAGAGTGGGAGGGGGGAGAGGCAGAGGGAGAGGACGGGAGTGAGAGGACAGAATAACAGGGATGTGAGAGACAGTCATAGCAGGACAGGTGAGACAGATAGGTACAGTAGTAGTGGGAGCAGGAGCGGTGGGGGGAGGGTACAGACCTGTCTAGTAGTTGGCGTCTTCCAGAGCGCTGCTAGGTTCGTAGTTTCTCCAACAGCCTCTCCTCACAGGTCTCTACTCGCTGGACTCCCACAGCTAGACTCCCACAGCTAGATTCCCGGCTCTTTGGTAGAGAGGCTCTTTGGCTGGTGCACAAATAGGATAGCTGTATATTATACTAACTAGATGGATAAAAGCTGTATGTAAACCAATCAAATAGCAAATCAATCTCTATTCAATTATAAAAAATGTTCTTGGCTTTGGAGCCAGGTAAGAAATTTTTGGTGTGGTTACCATTACTTAGAAATAAATTGGTACAATACCACCTGTGTTGGCCTTGATATTTTTGTTATATTTCCGTTTAAAGAACAAGCAACATGAAAATAAAAGGATAATATGAAGAGGTGTGAGTATTTTGACCTGACTAAATTAAATAAGTAATTGCTGACCATAACAGTGAAAAAAGGGCCCTGCATTGTATTGATTCATAACACTGGTTTAACACAGCATGCAAATTTGACCAATGGGGTACCATTCTACCACTGGCTGACACTGTAGCTGCATTAGTGCTACACAATGCCAGTGTTGGAGCAATGGAGTTTATTCATAACAACCCCCCCATGACTCTGTCAGTGGCGCTAGAACAATTTTTATAGTAGGGGTGCTGAAAGCCATTGATCAAAACTGTATATGATGGAAGCCATGCATTCAGCTGCTATTATGTTAATAAAACAAAGCCAGCATCAACAACTGTTTATCTATTTAAGTAAAAACAATCTTTAACCACAGTCCATGCTACAGTGTTTACAACATGCTTACCATAAAAACGTTTAGCATAAACAAATATAAAACTAATGCATACTGTTATGATCCACCTAAATATTGAAATGTCTTGTTTACTTGGAAAAACAGGTTGAAGAGTTGTATTGTATTTCCAATAGTCGTTGACAAGGACAGTCAGAAGGCTCCAAAGGTTGACTTGTGTTCCAGTGTCATGCTGATTAATTTTCTATGAAGGAATTAACATCTAGCTCATCCAGAATGTCACTGTCTACGTGTGTTTTTAGTATTGCTCCACAAAGCAGCACCCCCAGTTAGCGGCATGACAAGCTGATTTTAGAAAGTGGTGCTGCCGAGAAATTACCAAAAAAAAAAAAAAGGTATTATTTTTAGGGACATTTTCAATAACTGTTCTAGTGTATACTCTTGCAAGATTGCAACCTTCCAATTTATAAAATATCCTGCCCCTGTTATGACAGTCAGCGCTGATTGATCTATTATCGTTTGTGTTCAAAAGCAATGTAAGAAGGTGCAGCCACTGCATACACAGCTCATAAGATTCACAAAACTAACAGAATTTATCATTTGTATAAAATATAAAAAGCTTTATAAGCTGGGCATTCCCTGGTCAGCCTTGAAATATTTACAGAATTTTTTTAAATCTCTTCAGGACATTGGTTAAAAAAAAGTCACATCAAGTAACTGTTTTATTAGAAGCATACTGAGGTTCAGAAGAGCAGGACAACAAATAACCCCCTCCTTCTCTATGATAATTGACAGTACTCTCAAGGTCACCTGTTTTGACCTGTAAATTCGCTTACTTTGTTTGCTCCTTCCCTCCTCTTCGCTACCAGCTTTCACCTCTCTTGTCAGCGCTTTTCTCTGGGGAGCAATGCTTTCTTCTCACCTCAGCTGTTGGCTTGGCTGTCTGCACTTTCACACACAGCTGAGGTAGCCATAGGCCCAGAGGTGGGAGTAGGCCATAACTTTCTGCTTATTCAGATTCTCATGGTTTGTGATTTCACCCACCCAATTCACAAAGCTTTAACTCATGGTTTACTTAAAGAATATGTCTTAAATAGCCTTTTTTTGATGGATTTAATAACATTTTGGGGAAAGATTTTTAAAAACCAACAACATTGCCTTGCAAGCACTGGTTAGTTGTGATCTGTCACTTAATTCTGGTTTTCTAAAATGTTTATTGTGAATTCTGAATATTGTATTTTCGTTGTGGTTTATAATATGATTACTGTTTGAGATTCTAATCAATACATTATATACTTTCCCCACAAATTACAGTTTTCATTTCACCAACAATGGTGTAAATGTACTGTTGTCCTATAGACCTTGATAAAAAAAATGTCCCAATGTTGTTGCTATAAACGGCACTCATATAATTACTAGTCCCTGTTCTAAGTGCTTTACTGCAGTTAAATTGCAGTTATTTTTCAGATGAGAACTCCGTGTCTCACTACAGCGCAGCTCACAACACAATATAATTATGGTTAAGCAGTTACAATGGCAAAATGCATTACCATTATATTTTAAAGTGTTTTATTGTGTGTCAAAAAACATACATATAAAAAAAAAAGTTTTCCCAACAACACATCCTGTCTTCAATTTAACTCGAGGTTCGCGAAAGCATTTTAATAATCAACATGATACTCAATTATAAAACCAGTCATTTGGTACCACCCTGCAGACAATAGACTTAGAGGTCAAAATGAGTCCCCTCTGGCCAAAATAAAGCTGTTATTTGTTATTTCTGTTAAGATAGAGAAAAATACCAGAGAGGAAGAATGGAACACTAATCAGGCCTGTGATACACTGTGATTTTGTGTATATATTAAAAATAATGTGATATCTTGTAACAATTGTATATGTGTCAGCACTTAGATACCTTACCCAGGTACAAGAAATAAAAGAAATTAAAATATAAGAAAAAAAATATAAGAAATAAATTATATATATATATATATATATATATATATAATGTGTAACAAATTAATGCACTTACCTGTCACACGCGATTTCCGTCACCAGTTTTCTGATACAAAGCCCATCTCTTCAATATTACAATTTATTTGAATATCGGTCACAGCCCACATTTTTTTTCTCTGCATGTTACTATTACTTAATAGATAAACACAATAAATCTACCCGCTACCAAACCACGACCCAGTCTTGACTGTCATGAATATGCATGACAATGGCAGTTTCTTTATATTTTAGCTTTGTCTTTAATTATATCGTTGTTATATTTTACTGTATTTTGCTTTATATTTTGCTGTTTGCGTTTTTTGTGTGTGGTTTTTTTTGTGGGTTTTTCTTTCTGTTTTTTTTTGCGATAAATAGTGCATTTTAGTTGCAAGTGAACTGTGACATTAGGGCCTTATCGCGCACTATATTCTGCAATTTTGAATACTGACTTTGGATACTGTTTTAATTGTGGAAACTGTGTCGTTGTTGTATTATTATTTTTTTTAAATCTTTGATTGCATTACGTTTTACGTTGTATGCAGTTCTGTGCGTGGGTAACATTTTGATTTAATTTTGCCGTTGGGTCGTTAACGGGGAAGTTTACATACTGCTACAATGTATCAGATTTAAAAGTATGTACTGTATTACAATCCACGTGATGTCTCTTTTGGCAGGTGATATTTTCAGAATCATATCGTTCTGAATTAAAGTACTTTTCATATATATATATATATATATATATATATATATATATATATATATATATATACAGACGTGCTCAAATTTGTTGGTACCCCTCCACAAAAATCGAAGAATGCACAATTTTCTCTGAAATAACTTGAAACTGACAAAAGTAATTGGCATCCACCATTGTTTATTCCATATTTAATAGAAATCAGACTTTGCTTTTGATTTTTTATTCAACATAATATTGTAAATAATAAAACAAATGAAAATGGCATGGACAAAAATGATGGGACCGCTAACCTAATATTTTGTTGCACAACCTTTAGAGGCAATCACTGCAATCAAACGTTTTCTGTAGCTCTCAATGAGACTTCTGCACCTGTTAACAGGTAGTTTGGCCCACTCTTCCTGGGCAAACTGCTCCAGCTGTCTCAGGTTTGATGGGTGCCTTCTCCAGACTGCAAGTTTCAGCTCTTTCCATAGATGTTCGATAGGATTCAGATCAGGACTCATAGAAGGCCTCTTCAGAATAGTCCAATGTTTTGTTCTTATCCATTCTTGGGTGCTTTTAGCTGTGTGTTTTGGGTCATTATCCTGTTGGAGGACCCATGACCTGCGACTGAGACAGAGCTTTCTGACACTGGGCAGTACGTTTCACTCCAGAATGCCTTGATAGTCTTGAGATTTCATTGTGCCCTGCACAGATTCAAGGCACCCTGTGCCAGGCACAGCAAAGCAGCCCCAAAACATAACCGAGCCTCCTCCATGTTTCACTGTAGGTATGGTGTTCTTTTCTTTGAAAGCTTCATTTTTTCATCTGTGAACATAGAGCTGATGTGACTTGCCAAAAAGCTCCAGTTTTGACTCATCTGTCCAAAGAACATTCTCCCAGAAGGATTGTGGCTTGTCAATATGCATTTTAGCAAATTCCGCTCTGGCTTTTTTATGTTTTTCTTTCAAAAGTGGAGTCCTCCAGGGTCTTCTTCCATGGAGCCCACTTTCGCTCAAAAAGCGACGGATGGTGCGATCAGAAACGGACGTACCTTCACCTTGGAGTTCAGCTTGTATCTCTTTGGCAGTTATCCTTGGTTCTTTTTCTACCATTTGCACTATCCTTCTGTTCAATCTGGGGTCGATTTTCCTCTTGCGGCCGCACCCAGGGAGGTTGGCTACAGTTCCATGGACCTTAAACTTCTTAATAATATTTGCAACTGTTGTCACAGGAACATCAAGCTGCTTGGAGATGGTCTTGTAGCCTTTACCTTTACCATGCTTGTCTATTATTTTCTTTCTGATCTCCTCAGACAACTCTCTCCTTTGCTTTCTCTGGTCCATGTTCAGTGTGGTGCACACAATGATACCAAACAGCACAGTGACTACTTTTCTCCATTTAAATAGGCTGAATAACTGATTACAAGATTGGAGACATGTATGATACTAATTAAATAAACTAATTAGCTTGAAATATCACTATAATCCAATTATTTATTATCTTTTTTAAGGGGTACCAACAAATGTGTCCAGGCCATTTTAGAATATCTTTGTAGAATAAGCAATAATTCATCTCTTTTCACAGCTTCTTTGCTTTATTCTATGACATACCAAAGGCATGCAAGTATACATGGTAAAATAGCTTTTAATATCATCACTTTTCAGGAGGAATGAAGCATTATTTCAATGAGCTGTAAGGGTACCAACAAATTTGAGCACGTCTGTATATATATATTGTGAACTGGTGAAGTCCACGTAAGTATGAGATGTGTACGTAGTGCCTGTTTTGGTGCAGAAGAACGTGACAGAGACCCAGGTCCAAGGAGATTTCGGTTTTAATGATTTTCCTTTTCCTATTATATTCTACAAATGAACACACAGAAGTTCCAATTATCAAGACAAATAATAACACAACTCAAATAAACACAGTCCAGGACTTTTTGTGGAACGAAACCCTCAGGTAAGAGATGGCTTGCTGTATCCAAGTTTCTTTGTTGGTGGCTTGGTATTGTGGCTTCTTTCTCTTTTCCAGGTTGTCGCGGACATCCACCAGATGGCGCTGTGGAGTTGTGGTAGTCCCCGTCCTACTCACAGGTTTGTAATCCCGACGGCCCCGGAAGCCTGTTTGCGGTATAGTGCGGCCACCACACCCGGCCAACCTTTCGTAAAGGTAAGTAATAACACTGCTGTGTAGAATAAAATTAATACAGGTGAAAAACAGTGAGCACTTGAGCGTTCTCTAACTCTCGCCTCTCTTTTGTTGCAGGTTCCACTGTTCCCCGGACATACAATATAGTTGTTTTCATTTAAATCACCCTTTCTGTGTCCCTGCGTAATTTGTACACAACTCTTCCAGCCGAACACAGTTCTCCTGGGTTAATCACTTGCCCAGTTCGTGGGCGTTTGATACAGTCTTTAAGCACTCTGTTTACATACACACAAGTCCCGTACTTCCATATCAACAGTACAACACAGCGTACTCACTCTACAGCGGTCAGTGTTCTCTGAGTTGCTCCGATGCAGGGAAGCCTGTAGTCCGCCGTGTTGTTTCCAAGGTACAACCACCGTGCACAGTCCCGCTGTAGAAACAATGATTGTCTCCGACTGGTGACAAAGGTAGTCCGCAAGGTTGCTTCAATGGAATGTCCCACTACGCTGTACCGTTTTAGAAACGAGTGCTACAATTGTATTCCTCTGATTTACCACTGGTTAATTTCCCAATTTCACTCCCAATGCCGCTGCCCACTTTCGTCTGGGTTAGGTACTCTCCCGTCCCACGGCTCGTGTGTGCACCTGTTCTCGCTCTCCCCTCTAGCTGATTCCCGCAGCTTTTTAAAGCTACCGCTGTTACCCGTCATGCACGGTATGTTTGCCCCGTTGTTGGGAATTGTAGTTCCTAGTCGTTCTGTGTCTCTAACCCCTTTGACACTCTTAATCTCACAATATATATATTGTGTTCCCTGAAAAACGGACAAGGGTTGGAACAGGCCAAAATGAAATAATCAGATATGCGTCACACGTGTTTAACCATCACCGAAGTCAACATTTTATAAGGTCGGATATGTGAATGCTGACTGTATATCCAGTACACCATCGCTATAACGCCCTTCATTATAATGAACCTTTGGCTATAACGAACCTGGACCCTGGACCCCAAATAAAAAAATATATATAATATAAACACACACTGTCAACATCACGGTTTGTACGCACAGGATGCCTCAAAAAATGAACTCTTTTTTGTCTCAATAAAAAGCATGTGCTGTGTAATGCCTCCCAAACAAAAATAATTTTATGTTGCTACAAAGCTGGAATCTATATTAATTGTTTGAAAAAAGTAGTAACGCAGGCATCTCTGTCGTGAATATAGGTTGTCAAAAAGCAGTTTTTTGGCTAGTTCAGCAACCATGCGGCAAAGCAAAATTGATTAAAGAAAAAACAACAACAAACCTTTCATATCAAACTTTTCATGTAGGGTTGATTTGAAAAATCAGTTTGGGATTTTGCATGTTGGATTAAGATTGGTGCACTTTGAAACGATTCAAGTCAGATTGATTTGGAAATAAGTTAAGCTTCAATTCGGGATTTTTGCTTTATGTAATGCGTTCAAATTATTTAACAAATAGGATAAAGCAAAGGCAGAATACTGCATACATGAGATGAACAGGTACATGCAATTCTACTTTTATTCACAATCTCATTAACTTACTCCAATAGTTTATCGTTCATTTTGATTGTCCTTCGCTATAACGAACCCCTCTATATCGCGATACAACACGTTCGTTATAGCGAGGGTGTACTGTGTGTGTGTGTGTATATATATCTATATATATATAGATATATATATATATATATACATATATATATTGAAAGACTCGCACCACTTTTGGGTTCTTTGCCCCTTTAAAAATAGACCCAGGACACAGAAATGGATTTTTTTTTTAGTGCAGACACGCTATTTTTAATAAACAAAACAAACAAAAATAAACACCTAGCTCTTATTCGAGCACTAACTACCACAGCGACAGGAACCTAACTAAAACAGATCAGCTAAGCTGTTTCCCAGTCACAAAACCCAAAACAAATAAACACGGTTTTCACACAACTCACAGGATTCACTATACCTTCCTTTGTACGTACGTACGCACGCACGCACGCACGCACGCACGCACGCACGCAAGCAGGCTTTTCACACAGCAGCCTTGAGCCAACTGACTGCACTCTTTAAATACCCTGCACCTGGTTCTAATTTAACAATAATTACCAGGTGCAGGGGATAATTAATAATAAAACAATTAACAAAACTAATTAAACAATAAAGCAAAACAATAAACTACTAACAACAATGTGCCTGCGCACATGTTTTACACAGGGAGGATTTTAACCCCCTCCCTGCTGTGTTACACACCCTCCCCCATGTCTTTTTAAGACACCAGCCATTTAACAGCCACCTCCCTCCACCCTTAAAAGACCACCCACCCTCAAGTCCACAAATGTCAATTCTCACCCCCTTTCCACGGGCGGGCTTGAGGGTGGGTTGGTCCCTCCGGCGTTTCCAGGGAGGGACCTAGGACCAGCGAGGAGGGACCCAGGCGGCTTGTCCAGGGCGACCACAGCGCAGGCCGGTGACCAATTATTTATTTTTTGCAAAACTCCAAAAACACTAATTCAAAAGTATTCACACCTTGACAAGGAAAATGAAATTAATAGCAAGTTGAGGCACCTTTAGCAATAATAACCTCTTTTAAATTATTAGGATATTTGTCAATGAGCTTTTGGCATGATTCTTTAGTGATTTTTGACCATTCCTCAATGCAAAATTGTTCCAGTTCATTCAGATTCCGAGGACTTCTCCTGTGCACAGTCTTCTTCAACTCATACCAAAGATTCTCAAACGGATTTAGATCAAGACTTTGACTAGGCCATTCCAGAACCCATAGAAGGATATTACCACCTCCCAAGTTTTTTTTTTTTAATTATTTAATAATCAGTAGACCATGTGTACTGAGTGGATCAAGAGGGGAAAGTTTATAAGACATTATTAACAAGTCTTTGATACAAAATTGTTGCAAATCCACATAATAAATAAAGACTTGTGCCTGCCACTACCCAATATTGCATTAACAGTACTGCATTAAAGAAAAAAACAACCTAAAAGGGTAGACATATAACGACTTGCTAAACGTCTTTGTAAACATAGCCAGTGAGTGGATATCTTCCCAGAATACAGACAAATATTTAAAAACTGAAAGAAAAGCCAAATAATTCACAAGACAAGAAATCCAAAGTGGGTTTTGTGATGTGATCACAAGTAAAATATGCAGAACAAAGTCACAACAAATAAGGAATTCACATATTGATTATGGAATAGTTTGGAACGTTTTGCTTTGCATATCAATAGCCACTCACCAAAGTATATTAAAACATAAATACATAGATAAAGGTTAGGACGTACCAGTACATAAATATTTTTTAAAACATTAGTTTGTTCCGTCAAGATTCAGAGTCTTTTTGATAGAATCTTTTTTATTATTATGAGTGTTTTGTTTTCCTGGTGTGGTGTAAGGGACGTTGATTAAAGCTTCTAGTGTTGAAGTATCTGGTTTAAAGACCATGCTCATATGACTCAGTCCTTCAGTCTTTAAAGATTGTATTTACAGTTTAGGTTCAGCTTAGGGATGGAAATGTGCAGAAATATTTTGCTCTGTGCATTTATATGGGATAAATTGATAAACGGATAGAATATTCTCCAGTGTGATATTCATTTTGAATAAAATTGAACACCCACAGTTTACATCAGTTGTTTTTTAAGTGATATAAAGACATCTAAATCGCTAAAAAGTTGTTTTTAAATGGTCTTAAAATGATTGGTAGTCCTGGTCTTCAAAGAAACAATAGATCCCAGCTTGCACTGCCCCCTGAAAACCCCACCAGAATTGACAGCGACACTTCAAATAAAGATCACGTTGGGTTTAAATTATGCAAAACGTGTCAAGCACATACGTACGGGCTTGCATGTTGCCTCTGACATGTGTCACGGCCGTGCATTTCAGTCGATGCAAATGACGTTGCATTGCGTGCTGACATTAGTTCAATCACTATACGTTAGACAGCATGTCACTTTTAAGACGAAATCTCATGTTTTCCCAAATGACAAAATCTGTCAAGTCTTAGACAGAAAATATAAGTCTGAACACCACTGATGCTTGAGGTACTTATAGATAAGACATGGCACTTCATATCTGCGTTTTGCTCTTCTGTTCAGAATTAAAAATCATATTTTTCTAAGTTAATTCTGTTTTATGCAAAGTTGCTTTAATTTGCCTGTTTCGCAGATTAGCTGTCTTTTAATACAGTAATTACTTATTGTCCATTAAAATTAGCAAACACTACAATTAATTTTACTGTATGTATTTATGGACTCCATTCTTGAAAACAGAACTTGTGCTTTATTTAACTCTTCTACAATGTTGTCACTATGGCTACCATGTCTTATTTGGATACTGTGTTATGTGTTTTTTAATGCCGACAATCTAATTTTACAAAAATATAATTCAAAGTCTCAAAATCAATTTCAAATCACCATTTAAGGAGGCTTTTTTAAAATATTATTTCAGAAACACTAAAATGTTTAAGGAGGATTTCTGTTGTATTTAAAAATATTCTATACTCTAAGAGACAGTACAAACAACAACAACCTCTGATCAGAGTTTGAGATAATAATAATAATAATAATAATAATAATAATAATAATAATAATAATAATAATAATAATACATTTTGCTTTTTTAGAACAAATATAAAATATATAGTTGGGGTGGTTTTTGTCATACAATGCAGAAAATGTCACCCAACAACAAAGCAAACAAGAATTTTCATTTTGAAGCATAATGCTGGTACTGCACTAAGAAATGTTTGTTTGCATACCTTGCTTTACATTTCACCTGGAGAGTGAAGCTACTCCCCACCCCATTACAAACCAGCTCCTTCCTCTACTGACAGACATACTTTGCAGCCAGAAACATTTCTTTGACTTTGGTGACACTGTTGCAGTCAAATGACCTAGGAAGTGAAACTGTAACACACAAATAAGACAAGCAAACTGGAAAGTTTATTTAAATTACTTCTGTGTCAAACGTCATGTTTTAAAATGAAAATATATTTTTGCTATACCATGTGTTTGTTTCAAAACTGTATGAATGAGATCTTCATAGAGTGCATGGAAAATAAACTTTACAGAATTATGTTGATTTCTACAGTACAACTACTTAGCTGCAATTCTCCTAGTTTATAG
This sequence comes from Acipenser ruthenus, assembly GCF_902713425.1. Classification (NCBI taxonomy): domain Eukaryota; kingdom Metazoa; phylum Chordata; class Actinopteri; order Acipenseriformes; family Acipenseridae; genus Acipenser; species Acipenser ruthenus. The sequence continues at coordinate 36,136,400 of NC_081192.1, forward strand.
TAAAATAAAACAGCTAACATACTGAATTAAAACCATAGTACCCCCATCTTTTTCAGTGATGGCTTCCTTGATATCTATTTGATTCTAGTTTGATTTCCGGTATATTGCCTATGTTAGCTCTAAAGAAAGAAAGAAGAAAAGAAAACAGTTTGCACTTGGCCAGTGATATGTTACAATTTCTGTTATTATTAATACATACAGAAGCCTTTTTCATATCAATTTAAAATTATGCGGCTGAGAAATCCCAGAACAACAACAGTCAATGCTTTGTTTCTTAGCATGGCCCTTTGCAATTACTAGAATGTGCAAATATAATTTAGCCCAGGTAAAACTCAATCAGTCATCCTGAACACAAAGAAATCGACACCAACAAGAAAGGCTGAATGTTTCCTAGTAAAAGCTTGCTGGGGAATTGTAAGACTTTCTAAATTAGATATATTAAAATATCTCCATTCCTGTTGTGATGGTTAAGCTTGTAACCATAACGTGCCGCAATACAAAATTGATATCGATAGAGCATAAGTTTACTTGGATATGGAATACTGCACAGTGGTAATATTTTAACATGCGCACTATTTTTTTTTGTCGTATTTCTTGTTCTGAGTATACAGCATACTGTATATTTATATGGTCATCGTATATGAAGGGTGTGGTAAATCAACTGTCTGAAAATAAATTAGGCACTGTTATGCAAAGAAGAGGAGCCAGGTGACCTGTCACATGATCTTTTAGCTGGCTGTTAGTTGACGCTAAAATGGGTTTAGGCAAAAATGTTAAATTACTGCCACCATTTTAAATTTTACATTCTTTTTAAGACAAAAATACACAGAATAGTAACACGTGCAGAGAGATCAAAAGTGTGTGTGTTGGTGGGGGGGGGGGGGGGGGGGGAGGTGTTCTTCACTGTCCTGTATAGATGAAGGCATGTAACCCTCAACATCAGCTCTGGATGCTGGATGGACAGTCACCCCTTGGCTGTCAATAGAGACTGGCATCAGGGAGCTCCTGCTGGGCATAATTAATTGATGGCTTTAATATGCTTGTGGAGGAATTGTGCGTCTACACCGTGGAATTATAAATGCATAAAGAAATTAAAGCAGAATATTTTAAGCAGGCTGATTGAAGCCTTCCTCAGAAAAGTGACGACAGTTCCTCATTTCCCAGTAACAATAGAGGCCAGGTCTGTGTCATCTCATTAGAATATCTGTGGCTTCTCTCCGTTCCCTCTGTATTAGGCCCCTGGAATGTCAGTTGTCAGTTATTAGTGACAATTACTGGTAATCGGTTACAGACTCTTTGAGGTGGTCTCAGACTGACAGGTGAGTGAGGGGGAATACTGCTGAGTGCCAGCCAGTGACATGGAACCTTTAAAGGGGAGCAAGGAGCTGCCATAAATTATTGTACCATTCACTCCTTCCTTCATAATTTAACCTTGCTAATCCTGAAATTCTGTTCTCAGTCATAGAACAATATGAAGATAGTTTTCTGAATTCACCCTATGGATTATTCCACCTGGAAACTGTTACAAGTCCTAAAGATACAAGAAACATGTCAGCCTTTAAGGCTGCATAATCTTCAGTCCCTGTATTATATTTTGGGATTTAAAACAATGACTAAAATTTAAAGCAATCTAAAAAACACAGCTCTGTATGTTTGTAATGAAAATCTCAAAGATTATTTACAGGGATACAGACCAGTCAAGTTACGGAGTGAGGTTCCCTGACTGGTTCACCTGGGAAAAACACCAATCATACAGTGATCAACAGCACAGGTTTGTGTCTTGGCTGTGCTAAATAAATATGTATATATTATAATCTATAATAGTGCCTTAGAATTCTGATTGCGCATTTGCAAGTAATGTTTTTAAAGAGATAGTATCAAATTTATAGTTATAAGTTAAAATAATACATGTGAGATGTATTAGACATTATGTTTAATCTGAAATAGTTTTTAGCACTCAATTATAAACAGCTTTGTTTAACTGGTGATCTCCCCAGAAGCATAATGCCTTTTTTATTATTATTTTGGCTAGTAACGGAATTAGCTTCATCTTTTCTTTGTCAGGTAACAGCAAGGTGCACCAAATAAAATGGAATCTCCTACATAATTATTTTCAGTTGACACTGAGACTGTGGTGGCGTTTAAGTTCCCCTGAGCTGCCTGACGTCATTTGCAGCAGCAAGCTGAACGATATTCTAAACCGCTTGCTCCAGTGTATGCTGTCACAGATATAAACATCAATGGAGTTGTTGCATTTTCACATGCAGATTCTACTCTTTGATCTCATATATATATGCCCGAGCTGCCTCTCTCTCCTCTGTCCTAATTCTCCTCGACCTCTCTGCTGCCTTTGACACTGTTGATCACTCTATTCTACTATCATCTCTTGCTGACCTGGGGATCTCTGGCACTGCTCTGGCCTGGTTCTCCTCCTACCTCTCCAACCGCACTTACCAGGTAACCTGGCGTGGAGCAACCTCCACACCTCACCCTCTCTTAACTGGAGTCCCCCAAGGGTCAGTCTTGGGTCCTCTCCTGTTCTCTCTCTACACCCGCTCCCTGGGCCCCCTCATCGCATCCTATGGTTTCTCATACCATTTCTATGCTGATGATGCTCAGATTTTCCTCTCCTTCCCCACCTCTGACTCCACCATCTCCTCCCGTATCTCTACCTGTCTGTCTGCTATTTCCTCCTGGATGCACTCGTATCACCTCAAACTCAACCTCTCTAAATCTGACCTCCTTTTCTTTCTCTCCTCCTCCCCCTCCTCTGATCTTTCTATCTCTGTTCCTCTGGAATCTACCACACTCTCTCCCTCTTCCTCAGCTAAGAACCTTGGAGTCACCCTGGACCCCTGCCTCTCTTATTCCCAGCACATCTCCACTCTGGCACGCACTTGCAGATTCTTCCTGAGCAACATCCGAAGAATCCGACCCTTCCTCACCAACTATGCTACCCAGCTCCTGGTCCAGGCCCTGGTACTCTCCCGCCTAGACTACTGCAACTCCCTCCTGGCTGGCCTCCCTGCGTCCGCCACCCGTCCGCTCCAGCTCATCCAGAACTCTGCTGCTCGCCTGGTGTTCTCTCTACCTCGCTTCGCCCACGCTACTCCACTACTCCGCTCGCTCCACTGGCTCCCGATCACCGCTCGCATCCAGTTCAAGACTCTTGTACTAGCCTACAGATGCCTTGATCAGACTGCACCCAGCTACCTCCAGACCCTCATCTCTCCCTACACCCCCACTCGACCTCTCCGCTCCGCCTGCACTAGAAGACTGGCTCTACCTCCGCTACGCTCCCCTGTCTCCCGAGCCCGCTCCTTCTCCACCCTTGCTCCGCAGTGGTGGAACGACCTTCCTACAGATGTCAGGACTGCCCAGTCCCTGACCACATTCCGGCGCCTCCTTAAGACTCACCTCTTCAAACAGCACCTGTAGAACTCCTCTGTTGTATCCTGGGACACTATCACCCTTCATTTAAATATGCTTTATTTTGCTCTTATCTGCCCCCTATTTTACTGCATTTAATCCTGTACCTCAGAATATTGTAATCTGCCAAGTGTTTAATCTGTAGTATTTTGTACTTAATCATATCCTGATGTAACTATCACTATTTAATCATATCCTGATGTAACTTTCACTATTATCTGCTGTATTATTGAATTGTGATTTGTCACACTTGAGAATTATTGTATTTCTTGTTCTTATTGTATGACTTATATTGTAACACTTGAATGTATTTGTATTTGCTTGCGATTGTAAGTCGCCCTGGATAAGGGCGTCTGCTAAGAAATAAATAATAATAATAATATATATATATATATATATATATATATATATATATATATATATATATGTTTCATCAGTATAAAAGTTGAAGTAATGCAAAGAAAAGTTAACAAACTATCAGCATTAATTAGAGACTGCCCAGAAATCATGGCATTTTTTCAATATTCTTAAAAAATAAAAATTAATTATTTCAGAATTATTGTTTGTATTTCATACAAAAAAAATCACATTAACTAATCTGTACAGCTCTGCTGTGTGACTGTGTGTACTATTCACCATGCACATAGTGACTATATAATAATAATAGTGGACCACCATCACAAAGCGTTTTACAGGTAGGCTGTGAACTGTGCATTATATGCAGAGTCACTTACAATAGGACATTGATTTAACATCTCATCCGCAGGATGGAGCACAAGGAGGTTAAGTGACTTGCACAAGGTTAAACAGTGAGTCAGTCAGTGGCAGAGGTGGGATTTGAACCGGTGACCTTCTGGTTACAAGCCCTGGACTTTATGCAATCTAGGCGGGAAATTAAAATACTACACACTGTAAACAAGAAAATGGCTAAAAATGTGTCTGCAGCAGATCATGTAAAGTGATGGAGGTAAGCTCTTCTGTACGTCCTGCAACGTTAATCTAGATCACTGCCGAAAATCGTCTCTGTTGACAGGCATTTAGATTCAAGTATTTACCGAAAGAGAATGACGGAAATTTATACTGCTTTACTTGCAAAAAAACAAAAAACAGTTCCTTCCATGTTCCAAAAATTCCCTGAAAACCATGAAGCACAAAACACATCACATTTTGACCTGACAGAGGCATTTGTTTTTGCAAATATCCCTCTTGAAAAATTGGACAACCAAAAGTTACGTAAATTCTTCAGACTGAGTGAAGCAAATGGCGGAACGATTCCTTTATCAGTCCAGTTGAGATGTGGATACTTAGCTACCTAAAGCAGGAGATTATGGAATTGGTAAAACAGTCTGGTTGCTTGTCAGTGGTGACTGAGGAGTCGACTGATGCCCAACATCAGTATGTGTTACACATTGTATTTGTTTAGCAAGGCCTAAACGGTGAACATGCATCTGACGTAGAACTGAAAGCTGTCCTTGCAGATACACTTTACCTACAGGCTGTTTAATTACAGTTTCACAAGCTATTGTAAAGTGCTTGAATAACTTTGACGTTAATTTTGATGATGTCAGTGCATTTATCTCTCTATTTGCGGTTTTAAAAAATTGTAATAATCTGTACACATAATTTATAAAATAGTTCAGTGCACATTCCGCTAAAATACAACACTTTACCCATGACACTGCTGTAAATTTAAAAAAAAAATACGCGATTTTCACAGGGCCTTAATTATAGAAATAGAAAACCTAAGTGTCATTCTCCTCCGCTGTCAAGGTGGCAGTATTTGAATGACAGGTTACTGTTATTGAGGTAAGTAGGTAAATCTTGATTCCACAAAGCAGGTTGCCCCTTTCTGTTTTTTTCATTTCTGGTCATTTTTCCGAACTGTCAGGTAGCCTTGCAAGAGGGGCATCTCTCAAGTACTGGAAAACAAGTGAATACCTTTCAAGCAAGGCTAATAATAAAAAAACGAATGTATATACAAAACTATGAAGGTTTAATTATGCTACTGGCTCTTTAAGTATACTTTACCTTATAGTACTTTCCTGGTTTACCATTTATTGTACAATGCAGAGGTCATGGTTTAAATATACAAATAGGTTATGTAAAATAAAAAGGGGAGGATTTTACTTTTGTTACACTTACTTGAAACAAAATGCAAATTCAAATATTCATCGATTTTTAGATTTAAAATAATGTATCTTTTGTTTAAATAAATATGTTAGCATGTTTTGTTAAGTATAACTTTTTATTGTGGGATAAAACAGACTCCAGGGTCTGTATTGCATTTAGTAAAAGAAAAGAAAAAAGTTATAATAGTACATTTGTACAGCAGATTAACCTTATTTATTTCATTTTAAAATAAATACATACTTTTTCAGAATGTGTAAAAATCTATGTATTTATGTCTTTCATTTTTGAGCTTGGGCTTTTGGTATAACACTTGAGAGTTTTTCATATTGTAGTGAATAATCTCACAATAGGAATATAATTGACTAGATACTGTAGTAAGGGCTTTGCCACTGCATCTGTTCAGTCATCTGAAAAAGTTGTTCATCAGTCCATTGCACACTAGGGCCCAGATATTCAAAGCAATGCGCAATCCCCTCACAAAATTTGTGCCTCGCTAAAATGTGTGCTTTTACACAAAAAACGATATTTTCCAACACGGCACAAAGACATTTTTTGCTCAATTCGCAAATGTGTTTGTGCCTCCCGACAATGGACTGTTAACAATACCCTGCCAAGCAGCTATCATAGGTGCACAGTACATACCAATATTCCTCAGACGAGTCTATACTCAAATGTAACCTGCACATGGAATGCAGAATCAAAGCTCAACACACATCGGTAGCATTGGCACCCCCGAAGTTGCATGTCCACCCCCACAAATATATAAATAAGCTACTAAATGGAGAAATGAAACAATGGACAACAGGATAGTGTAGGCTATTCAACATATAACTTAAATAAAAAATATATTGTAGCGACTTGCTAACTGGATAAGTGTCAACATGAAGGAGATGGACAAAATATATCTGTAGCATCAAACTCCACTCTTTATTTTACAGAAATGTGCCTGTGAGCTGGTGTTCTGAGTAGTTCCAACTCATGCTCCTTACACATAAACATATTTACAGAAGTGTGGACTGTAAAACAAACCCACAATGCTGAAAACACTACTCTATTCGGAAGCCCTGAAGATGTGAATCTCAGCATGGAGCTGGCTAAGAAAGCTGCCTATTGATGCAGCCTGCGCATGTGTGTCCCTTACTCATACTCCTGCTGAAAGCCCCTTCCAACTGCCCCCCACTCACCACGCACCCTGCTCCTACCACACCTGTATGGCACAGTCAATAGCATGGCATGCAGATTGTGGGTGTCAAAGTATGCTTCTGATATCAATGAGAAATGAATAACAATTCAAGCTGTGTTCTTATACCTGAGTGTGGAATTACTGTGTGAGTGGCATGAAAAGGAAAGGGAGCCTTTGGAGAATGCAACTACAGGGATATTTTACGGATTGAGCCCTTGGGCACTGCGGCCCTTGGCCAATGTTGCTGAGGATAGGGCACTTAGCTAAACGCATGTAATGGAAACATTCTGCACATTGCAAGCCTGTCATGCCTATCACAAAACAGCCATTTTCATTCAAATTTGGCCTTCGGAGCAATTCAAATAATTTTGTGCTTAAGCATATGAAATTTGCGCACATGCATACATTTGTATCTAATGTTTATCATTATCACAGGCATTAGCATGGCATTTATTTTCTAAAGTAAGACAGCGAGAAAGTAAAGTAAAGAAAGCAATGTTTGGGATAGTCTGATAACACCACTAATCTGCGTGACCATTTAATGAGATGGCACCCTACAAAACTTCAAACAAAATCTGAATTTATTCATCTGAATTATCCCTCAGTAAAAATGAAGAAAAACAACCAAGATCGTTCCAAAAGTTGTATCTTTGGTCAGAAGTATTAAGCATCCTGGCAACGTCAGTCCCTAGTGAGCAGGTATTCAGTAATGCTGGGCAGATTGTAAGCAAGTGCCAGTCATCGCTTAAATTAAAACACAATGTGGACACTATCATGTTCCTTAACACAATTAAAATATAAGCCATGGACAACACTCTTGTTACTTAATTACTGTATTCATAAACAGATGTAATCAATTTAATATTTATAATAGTTTTTAAAGCATTACTAGCAATGTTACACAGTAATCCACAGCTCCATGTATATTACTGCGTTTTTTTGTTTTTTGTTTTTTTTTCATAACGTCAATAAAATCAATGCATCTGCTTTTTTGGAGAATGATATATTGATAGTGAAGAATTAGGCATCGCCTCAGCCTTAATAGTTACAAAAATAATTGCTAAATGTGGCAGGGCTGGTGTTACAATCTCCTTCCTTCTAAAAACGTGTGGAATGTGGCATGGTGATAATTGATTATTGAATATCAATTACACCTGGCCACATGCTATCCAAGGAGTTTGTTTAGAAAAGGACTTAGAGCAGCAGGTTGTGCGCCTGCTATCTGCACTGATTTTGTTTGTTTTTTTGTTTCAACTTTTTGCTTGCTTTGTTATTGATAAAGGTGTGCGGAAAGCACTTTAAAAACTGCAATCTGCAGTCTCCTGTGTTTGTTATTCACCTGCTTGCCTTGACTCCACGACTACCCTTTCAAAACGTCTTATTATTTTACTGTCTATCTCTCCTAATGTGGCAATGATGAGATGTCCCATCATAAATATGTTGTTAAATATAAAGGTTATAACTTTGTGAAACCTGCACAAAAATAAGCACGGTCTCTTTAAAACATCAAATTTTTATCTCATTGGGAAGTTGAAATCTTGCGAGATGTTGTCAACCAGGTTTAATGGGGACAGAGGGGCAAAGTCTGAGGGTTAATTATCATCAGTGGAGTCGAGTATCTTGTTAAATAGAATATCTTTTGAAACGCCCTTCTAAATATTATTGGCTGAAGCAGTTTTGAGTGAGGCTGTATTTTCGTTGATTAAAATATTAGTGTGTGCTCCCATTGGCTAGAAAGGTTGCAGTGTTTTCGGCACAGTGCAAGATTGACAGTTGGAAGTTTGTCTGGTTGATTGGAAATGTGCAGGTTCGTACAGCCTTTCGTATTAATGAATTGACAAATTAATTAATTAATTATTAGATGAATTAACAAATACATTTATGAATTACTGTATGAATTGACAAATTTATGGACGAATTGCTGGCCAAATTTACCAATTCATGAATTGACAAACAAATTGACAAACAAATTTACAAATTCACGAATTGAAAAATAAATTGACAAACAAATTGACAAACTAACGGCCGGATAGTTTTGGCACAAATGGCGCTCCATACCTCACAATTTTCTGTGTAAAAAAGTGCCTCCTATTTTCTGTTCTGAATGCCCCTTTATCTAATCTCCATTTGTGACCCCTGGTCCTTGTTTCTTTTTTCAGGTCGAAACCCTGGGTCGACATTGTCAATAACTTTTAGAATTTTGAATGGAATTAGATCACTGCGTAGTCTTCTTTGTTCAAGACTGAATAGATTCAATTCTTTGAACCTATCTGCATACGACATGCCTTTTAAACCCGGGATAATTCTGGTTGCTCTTCTTTGCACTCTTTCTAGAGCAGCAATATCCTTTTTGTAACGCGCTGACCAGAACTGAACACAATATTCTAGATGAGTTCTTACTAATGCATTGTAAAGTTTTAACATTACTTTCCTTGATTTAAATTCAACACTTTTCACAATATACCCGAGCATCTTGTTGGCCTTTTTTTTATAGCTTCCCCACACTGTCTAGATAAAGACATTTCTGAGTCAACATAAACTCCTAGGTCTTTTTCATAGATTCCTTCTTCAATTTCAGTATCTCCCATATGATATTTATAATGCACATTTTTATTGCCTGCGTGCAGTACCTTACACTTTTCTCTATTAAATGTCATTTGCCATGTATCTGCCCAATTCTGAATGCTGTCTAGATCATTTTGAATGACCTTTGCTGCTGCAACAGTGTTTGCCACTCTTCCTATTTTTGTGTCGTCTGCAAATTTAACAAGTTTGCTTTCTATACCAGACTCTAAATCATTAATGTAGATTAGGTATAGCAGAGGACCTAATACTGATCCCATGTGGTACTCCACTGGTTACCTCACTCCATTTTGAGGTTTCTCCTCTAATCAGTACTTTCTGTTTTTTACATGTTAACCACTCCCTTGAATCCCTACTGCTTTCAGTTTGAGAATTAATCTTTTATGTGGGACTTTGTCAAAAGCTTTCTGGAAATCTAAATAAACCATGTCATATGCTTTGTAATTATCCATTGTCGATGTTGCATCCTCAAAAAAATCAAGCAGGTTAGTTAGACATGATCTCCCTTTCCTAAAACCATGCTGACTGTCTCCCAGGATACTGTTACCATATAGGTAATTTTCTATTTTGGATCGTATTATAGTTTCCATAAGTTTACATATAATAGAAGTCAGGCTTATTGGCCTGTAGTTACCTGGTTCAGTTTTGTCGCTCTTTTTGTAGATCGGTATTACGTTTGCAATTCTCCAGTCTGTCGGTACAACCCCTGTGTCAAGAGACTGTTGCATGATCTTGGTTAGCGGTTTGTAAATAACTTCTTTCATTTCTTTGAGTACTATTGGGAGGATCTCACCCGGCGCAAGGGATTTGTTTATTTTAAGAGCTCCTAGTCCCTTTAAAACTTCTGCCTCTGTTATGCAAAAGTTATTTAAAACTGGATAGGAACAGGTCGACATGTGGGACATGTTGTCCGTATCCTCCTTTGTAAAAACTTGTGAAAAGTAATCATTTTATATATTTTTTCTTCGTCTATGATTTTGCCATTTGTGTCTCTTAGACATTCTCTTTGAATGTTCTCTTGCTGTTATAGTATTGGGAAAACATTTTGGAATTGGTTTTAGCCCCCTTAGCAATATTCATTTCTATCGCTCTCTTGGCCTTTCCTTGCGTTTGCAGTTCCAAGTACTCTTTCTGTGTACTTTTGTTTTTGGTCCTTTTTAAACACTCTGAAAATTGCCTGTTTTTGCTGAATATGTTTTTAACCCTTTGCGGTCTATTTATTCAGCGCGTCTCACGGTCTCAGGCGCGTCAGGTCCAATTTATTTTCACACGCGCAGTTTATTTTAGATGCGCTGTTTAAAAGTTTTTTTTCACAGTAAAACAGGTTTAAAAGGCACTGTATATCAACAGAACACTCATTACTGCATCTCCAGCCCCACCCCACCCCTTGTTCGCTGTATTCTTCACATACCTCTTTATAGTAGTGCATATCAATAAATCATCTTCTGATCACTCATTTTATCACCAAACTCCTCAATAATGCGATCCAAGTCATTATTTTATTACGATAACATCTCAAAAAAGCTCTGCAAATGTCCTTGATATTATTTGAGCACTGGATGCAGAAGCAGCTAACTTGTTTGTTTATGTCCGTGTTATCTCTGTGGTGCCGGGGCTTTCTATATTTCCCAGATACACCCCCTTTTTTTTCTTTTTTTTTCGGCTTTTCTCTGCTCCTGTCGGTCTCACTCGGCCATTGAATGGTTTTCTCTCTTTATGCTTTTTTACAGAGAAAAAACGACTGAGACCTGTTTTTTACGTCTTTTTGATGATGAAAATAATAATGTCGGATCAGGTCCAACATAGGACCGCAAAGGGATAATTGATCTATTAAACCATTTTGGCCATTTTGTTTTAGATTTAGATTTGTCTACTTTTGGGATGTAATTGTGCCTCTAGTAACATTTCTAAAAAACAGCCATCGTTTTTCTGTGGATGTTTTACTCCAATCTACTTCTGTTAGTCTCTGTTTCTTACTTTCATAGTTTGTTTTTCTAAAATTGTAAACCTTAGCTTTAGTCATTACTTTTTTGGTTTTAAAAATCACTTCAAATGAACCCATGTTGTGGTCTGAGTTTGCCAATGGCTCTCTGACCTCTGTTTTAGTTATTCTGTCTTCGTTATTTGAAAAGACTAAATCAAGGCATGCTTCCCCTCTAGTTGGTGTCTTGACAAATTGCGTTAGGAAGCAGTCATTTGTCATTTCCACCATTTCAATTTCATCCGTCGTGCTCCCCACCGGGTTTTCCCATTTTATATGGGGGAAGTTGAAATCACCCATTAGTATGGCTTCTCTTTTGCTACACACATTTCTAATGTCATTGTATAACAGATTATTTTGCTCGGTGTCTGAATTTGGCGGTCTATAGAATGCTCCTATTATTATGCCCTTTGAATTTTTGTCCATTATTCTGACTAGTTATCATAGCATCAGAAACCATACAATATGACCAATATTTTATTTCAAACACTCGCTCCTGTAATAAATATATCTAAATGTTGGGAAGCTGGCAATGAGCTACCGAAAATACCATAATCACCTTCTACTTCCTGTGTATGGAGCCAGACATTCCATCACTTTCATGTACCACCCCTCTTTTCTGACTGTTAAGCACTTTGTGGCAATGTGCCCCGCCCCTGTGTGCATTTGTGTGTTATATGTTGTATGTTGTGTGTGTTAATGTTGGTGTATTGTAGTTGGTACACGGGATATAAATGGGTGTGTGCAGCACGAGTTATTTAAAGTGTATACTTGTATTTAGGCACGAGGATTGCACATCACTTCACGTGCATTTAAAGTAATTAATATGCAAGCACGAGGTTGCACATAATTAATTCACGTGCTGGGATTCAAGTGAATAATTAATTAGTAATTGAATCCCGGCACAACAGTATATATAGATGCACATTTCATTCACTCGGGGTTGTGTGTTCGGTGAGTGGAGAACGGGTGTGGAGAAGGAGGTAAAATTAACGAAAATAAACTAAAATAATAATTTGATAGTTGTCTGACTCACCGTGTTTCATTTGTCTGTCTGTCCACTGTTTTGTTTAGTGTTAATCCGTTTTGTTTGTCTCTTTATTTGCCGTGTCCTGTCTTCTATTTTGTTCAGCCTTTTTATTTATTTGTTTATTAAACACTGAGCGCTGCCGCGACTCAGTTTCACTTATCACCACTGTCTCTCTGTGTATTCCTTTCTGGTCTGACGTCATTCACAAAACCACCCAGTCACACGTGGTGTGAGAAGTGGGATTACAGCGCCCCCAAGACTCAGGCCAGAAAGGGTACTCTACAAAAAAAAAAAAATGTGAAAAAGCAGCCGGCAATAGCAGAGCAAAGGGGAAAATGAGGAAGCCAGGCTGTGGTGTTTCGCCTGTGGCAAAACCTGTCACACCACCATGCACTGCTCCGTCCATGTGGCTCTGCAGATATTGTCCCGAAAGATGGGATGGGGGGAAGACACGGAAGAGTGGTTCCGCCGGAAGGCTAGGAAGCCAGTACCCGACCAGCTGCCATCACTGTTGCGCCCCCTCTGTGAGGGTAAGCATTACTTTGCCTCCTGTCCCTTCTGTAGTTATGAGGAGGAACTAGCACCTGAGTGGGAGGAGTCCATGCATCCAGAGCCCAGACGGGGGGACCGCGAGCATCCAGCGCCCGGACGGGGGGACCGTGAGCGTCCAGCGCCCGAGAGGCAGCTGTTCCCATCTCCATCAGCAGAGGAAAAATGCCTGCTGTTCTCATCTCCACCAGCAGAGGAAAAATGCCTGCTGTCCCCATCTCCACCAGCAGGGGGTGGATGCCTGCTGGGTCCACTTCCACCAGCAGAGGGTGAATGCCTGCTGGGTCCACTTCCACCAGCAGAGGGTGAATGCCTGCTGGTATCACTTTCCCCAATGTCACCATCACGAGGAGAGGAGCCGGAGCTGCCTCTACCTCCACCATCACCACCAGCAGAAGGAGCATGCCTGCTGTCCCCATCACAACCAGCAGAGGAAGAATGCCTGCTGGTTTCCCCATCACAACCAGCAGAGGAAGAATGCCTGCAGGTTTCCCCATCACAACCAGCAGAGGAAGAATGCCTGCTGGTTTCCCCAACACAACCAGCAGAGGAAGAATGCCTGCTGGTTTTCCCATCACAACCAGCAGAGAAAGAATGCCTGCTGGATTCCCCTTCCAAGACAGAGGGAGAACCGCTCCCGTCCCCTGCAAGTGAGGTAGAGCCGCACCAGTCCCTTGCAAGTGATGTAGAGCCGCACCAGTCCTCTGCAAGAGCAGGAGACTACACGCTGCTCCCACCTCCATCACCAGGAGACTACACGCTGCTCCCACCTCCGTCGCAAGGAAACTACACGCTGCTCCCACCTCCGTCGTCAGGAGATTACACGCTGCTCCCACATCCACCACAAGGAGCAGAGCAGCAGGAGCTGCCTCTGCCTCCACCACCTCAACCGATTCCACCAGGAGGAGAGCAGCAGGAGCTGCCTCTGCCTCCACCACCTTCGCCACCAGGAGGACAGCAGCAGGAGCTGCCTCTGCCTCCGCCACCGGCAGGAGCAGAGCAGCAGGGATAACAAGACCTCAGCTTGCGGGCAGGAACATAACGGGTCAGCAGGTTGAAGAGGTACTCAGGACCTGTGTGATGAAGGGCATTGTAGGTGAGCAGGAGAATGTTGAAAGTAATCCTGAACTTTACAGGTAGCCAGTGCAGCTGAGCAAGACGGGCGGTGATATTTTGGTCATGGGTACTGGAGAGTCATAAGCAAATGTGCCAAAAAAGCCCTGAATAAAACGCTGACCTGTGCCTTCAAGCAAATACACTACACTACTTTTTTTTCATTAAAATCAATTGTGTTATAATAACGCCCACCTGAAAGAAAAATCTTGCAAAAACAAGAAACAAAAAATGAACATCTCTCCCACTGCTCGGGAATGTTGCTGATGACTGTCTCTCTTGTTGTGACACCAGTCAGTTCCAGTTATGCCCATTAGAATTAAGTGTTATACTTTATGGAATTGTATTTGTAAGAATTATGTAATTGTCTGCATCCTGCTCTGGAACAATATATAATTTAAACATTAGCATATTTGATCACTTTGCTCCCTATATGTACTGTCCTCTGTAATAATCTGATTATTATTATTTATTTCTTAGCAGACGCCCTTATCCAGGGCGACTTACAATTGTTACAAGAGATCACATTATTTTTTACATACAATTACCCATTCATACAGTTGGGTTTTTACTGGAGCAATCTAGGTAAAGTACCTTGCTCAAGGGTACAGCAGCAGTGTCCCCACCTGGAATTGAACCCATGACCTTCTGGTTAAGAGTCCTAACCACTACTCCACACTGCTGCCCATTAACCTGTATAGGCCCATTAACCTGTATATATACAGTTTACATACCACAATGGAAATGTATAATTTCTAGAAATTTATCGAAAACAAATAATTATAGGAAAAATTTTGGCAAAAGTTTTGCTTTTGTGGATGAGGATAAAAGTTACAAGAAATAGATGTCTACAATTATTTATCCAAAAATGCAACCTTTAGCAATAATATATATACACACATACACACACACACACAATATACTTTGAAGAATACACAGCAAACAAACAAAAAAATTGCGATCGCTCTGCTCTACCGGAGAAAGAATAGAACTGTATGTAAGATCGTTGTGGGTACATGACATCCTGAAGAAAAGAAAACAGTACATCGAATACCATCGGCTGCTCCAGGTGAAGTGGCATGGCTGCACAGCATTGTTTAAATAAATAAATACAGCGGGTCTTTTTAAGTTTACTATCCCATTTTTTACATTTTTACTTAAGGGTCATTCCGTGTCAATACATCATTGACACCCATAGGTCTCAGATTTGGATAAAACGTTTCGCTTTATCTTTTAAAAGTTTGTCTGCAGTTAATTTATCCCCCCAAAAAATGCTTACGTTATGTTATAGTAGCAGGTGCATAATTATTTTCAATGTGGAGTTTAGCACAAAAAATATATATTACCTCATTTACGAAATTATGTATATTTAATATTCACTCGGTAATCGTATATAATCGTAATTGTACACCCACAGACCACCATTCTACATCTTTTTTTATTAATATCTCGGTAACTATTAATTGTTGTATTATACAACGCTGGGAAATCTGAAATTGAAGCGAGCAGCTTTTCCTCCATTTTATTTTTTTATTTCTTCCTCGCAAAGGAACCTCCTACTTTTCCCTGATTGGCTGTTGGTAGGTTACGTCATGACGCGGCGCGGCAAAAGTTGAAAATATTTTATCTCTTGCGCGCCGCTCTGCGGTGCCACGTCCCTCTGCCGCTGTGCGTAACCGCCTTTATTGAAAACCATTGTTAGTGCCGCGCCGTGTCCGGTGTGAACGCCCCTTTAGGCGCCTGACGTAATGCTTGGAATTTAGACCGAAATATTTGAGGTTGTAACACAACAAACTGAAAACATCCAAGGGGGGGGAATACTTACTATAGGCACTGTGTGTGTGTGTGTGTGTGTGTGTGTGTGTGTGTGTGTGTGTGTGTGTGTGTGTGTATACACACACACACACACACAAGGCTGGCATAAAGTCACTTGGCTTGGGGTATATCCACACAGGCTGTGGCTTTCTTAGCCAATGTAGAGTGCTTTTAAAAATAATGATATTAATACTCAAAATTGATTAGCCATGTGATTTAGGCTTTAACTGCTATCCTATGGGTATTATTATTATTATTATTATTATTATTATTTTATTATTTATTTATTTATTTTTGTATCATTGTGTGTGCCAATAACAAAATGCAGAACTCGACATTGGCTAAATAAATCTGAAATATTTTGACATACCCTTAGTAAATGTATGCTAATCCTGTATATTCATGATATATTAAAAATATATATTAATATACCTAGATATTTTTTATTTTCCCCCTGGAACTATCTATATAAAAAGCAATGCTTATGGTGTTAGGTTAGATCTTATAAGCATTCATAATAATAATAATAATAATAATAATAATAATAATAATAATAATAATAATATACACACAACTGTGCATAATAAGGTTGTAATTCTTGAATAAAAATTACAAGAGCGCTAGCTTGAGTGACTTATCAGTGTCATTAGAAACCTAAGATAGAATTGCAGCCTTACACTGTATGTACAATTTTGTATATATTATGTGTTATCATTCATAGTGACATAAAAGAGAAGAACTGTAGAGCTAGCAGTGATTGGTTTTAACAACTGAAGAAGTGTTGAGAATAACATTGGAAAATAGAATTTAAAAAACTTGTAGATTTATGTTTTTTTATTTTTAAACGTCAGTATTTTTATTTTTTAATTGTATTACCGTAACACTCAAGAAGAGCACCTGTTTTCTGAGGCCATCAGTCTACACTGCTTAACATCCCACAGAGGGCATGTGGCTGAGATCATTTCTGTTGCATATTGCTTTTATAAGAGTACTTGTGTTACTCTGCTTTTCCACAAATTTCTCCCTGTTCTGTGGATTATCATTCAATCTACAGCCAATGTTGTTTGTTTTAGTGGTTTTGACAGTGTTTTGTTGTGTTCATGTACTGGTGGTAGAGTTTGTTTTAAAAAAAAATGAGAGTAGCAGTTTTATCATCAACCTGTACACGGGCAATCTTATTATACACAAGTCTTGCACCACCACCTAATTGTATTGATCACAGGTCTCACACCACCACCGTGTATAATGACTGTAAAACACTGAAGTTTATAGGGAAATTATCGTTTACCAGGTATTATAATAATAATAATAATAATAATAATAATAATAATAATAATAATAATAATACATTAACTTTAGTATACTAAATCAAACAGTGGTTGATTTTCACACTAGGGCATGCACTCCTTGAAGCAAACCAGACCTTTTATTGTTTCCAGTAAACTCTTTAAGAATACCATTAAAAATGCATTGTGTTTTTCGTCTTTGGGTGGTAAACTCAAGAGCTTTAAAAGGTTATTATACTAAAGTCTCATATTGTCACCACAACCCTGTTTGTTATTCTGCCCCAGCACCTCCTGGGCCCACATCACATAATCATCCAGTAATTGAGTTGAAAAGAGTAAATGGTTTGATCCCCAAAAGGAAATAAGTATTTACCAATAAAAACCTCAAGGAAATCCCATGATTCCCGAAGAATACATTCTTCATAGCATTGTGCCTGTACAAAAGCTATGCAAATCTGCTTAAACTGTGTTATCTGTAGTGCAGTGTGTTCACTGCAGGTATCAGCATTGTGGCATGTGTCATGATTACTGTAATTTACAAAGAAAATGTACTGGAGGTGCACTGAGATTCCTTACAAAAGGAGAGACTATATTTAAAGAAGTGATACACTACTTAAAAAAGGCTTCACTGAAAGACATTAAAACCGCTAACTTTAGTACATTTCTGTTGTTTATCTTCAGCGTAGCTTGTGTACTATTGAAAACGCTTTCTCGTTTTTCCCAACTCTTCACAATGGATATTTCCTTTGTTGTCAAACACACTTACAGAAAGCATTTTGTAATCTGTTCTGCATTACACCAGAAATAGCAGAATATAACGTGACAATCAAGTTTTTTTGTGGGCAAGATCCCAGATGGAGTTTATTCACCCCAGAAATCTTTTTGGATTAACTCTTCTTAGGAGTTGAATTGATCCATCGGGAAAATAAATAGCCATCAGACTTGTAACACACAAGGTAGTAAGAGGCAGACACAATTCTGATGACTAAAGTAGATGCAGACATAATTATGGGGAGTTAACTAGTATCTCCCCCTTCATAATGTACTGCCTTGGTATTTAATAACATTGTTGGATCAGTTCCACACTCTTCTAATTCAAGAGAAAGAAACTATTTGTTATTTGTTGAGATGCTTTCATTACCATTCAAGTTAGGATTATGACAGTAAAATGTAACAACATGAGTATAGCTGTGCTTCAGCTATAGTTGTATTTGATTGCTTTTGTGTTGTACACTTCCTGAGCATTATGTGTTAAATAACTGGAAGGAAAATCTATGGCTGTAATTTGTTTCCCGCCAAAATCCTTAAAAGGGTATTTCCTTGGATTTAGGAGAGTGGACAAGAGTGACAGGTAGAGAAACTTGCGTCTGCCCAGGCCGTGGACACAGCAGACAGCCAGGAGTGATAACAAGGTGTTCGAATCTATATGTTCACACTCCTTTTCTTCCCTTTAAGCAGCACTGACTTCTCCAGACATTTACTGTGCACCAATATGAACCAGAGGATATAATCTTAAAGCAAAAGAGTGCAAGTAAGCACTTTCTGTACTATATAATACATATATATATATATATATATATATATATATATATATATATATATATATATATATATATATATATATATATGTATATATGTGTATATATATATATATATATATATATATATATATATATATATATACATTATATATATATATATATATATATATATATATATATATATATATATATATATACATTATTGTAACAGGGCGAGCAGCCCTGTACATTGTTTATTTATTTTTAGATCGGGGTCTCCCCCTCCGCCCCTGTGCAGAGTGTTTTGTATTATTTATTTAGTTTTATTGTATTATTTATGACGGCGTAGCGCCGTGTTTTGTTTATTTTTAAAACATGTCCTGGCAGAGGCGAGATCGGTGCTCGTCCTCTGCCAGGTGTAATGAAAAAAACTCGTGCAGAAGGTGGCCATCTCCCGAATTAATTAAGTGATTAATTTAGTTGCTAATCGGGAGATGGTCACCTGAATATAAAAAGCCTGCAGCTCTCCAGTTCAGGGTGGGTGTCAGAAGGAGAGAGTGTGTGAGAGTAGACGGAGTTATTTAAAAACGAAACTAAATCATAGCATACAGGAACAGTGACAGCGACTGCCCAGCCTGACCTGTATGGTTTATTTATTTTGGATTTTGTGTTCGTGATTTGTTTTTGTTTAACCTTTTATTTTGCTCTGTGAGCGAGTGTTTTCTGTTTGAAATATTTATTTTATTTTTTTGGATTCATTAAATAAAACGGCGCCCGCGCCACTGCACAATACCTTTTTGTTGTTGTGGTCCCTTCTTCTGCCGTGACGTCAGACCCTCAGCCGTTCCTGCCACACGTGGTGTCCTGCGTGGGATCGCAGCGCCTCCAGGACGCAGGCAGAAGAGGGTACTGCATTTTTTTCATTTTTTTTTTCGTTTTTTGATTGTGTGGAGAGTGAAGAGGAGGATGGGAGGAAGGAAGATGGGAGGAAGGAGGATGAGGAGACAGCAGCAGCTGCAACAGCGGCCACCAGGGGTTGTTGTGGTGAATGAGTGGTGCCCTGGTTGTGGGGAGTTTGGGCACACCGTGGCCATCTGCCCCACCCAATACCAGGGAGAGGAGTGGATGACCCAGATCGACTGGGTCTACCAGGAGCGAGAGGGGAGAGAGCGGAAGGTGAGGAGAAGGAGGCAGAGAGGGAACACGGACCTGGAAAGGGAGGAGCCCAAACGTCCTGCGCTTAAAAGGGAGGAGCCCGAACGTCCTGCGCCTAAAAGGGAGGAGCCCGAACGTCCTGCGCCTAAAAGGGAGGAGCCCGAACGTCCTGCGCCTAAAAGGGAGGAGCCCGAACGTCCTGCGCCTAAAAGGGAGGAGCCCGAACGTCCTGCGCCTGAGTGGGAGGAGCCCGAACGTCCACAGCCCAAGAGGGGGGAGTCGGTGCGTCCACGTCCCGAGAGGGGGGAGTCGGTGCGTCCACGGCCCGAGAGGGGGGAGTCGGTGCGTCCACGGCCCGAGAGGGGGGAGTCGGTGCGTCCACGGCCCGAGAGGGGGGAGTCGGTGCGTCCACGGCCCAAGAAGGGGAAGGTCGAAGGTCCACAGCCCAGGTACCTGCCAGCAGAGGGGGAATACTTGCTGGTGCCGCCTCCATCTCCATGGGAGGACTGTGAGTCGCTCCCACCTCCGCCAGCAGAGGGAGAATACCTGCTGGTGCTACCTCCGTCTCCGTGGGAGGACTGTGAGCCGCTCCCACCTCCGCCAGCAGAGGGAGCATTCCTGCTGGTTCCACCTCCACCGCCCTGGGAGGACTGTGAGTCGCTCCCACCTCCGCCTGCAGAGGGAGAATACCTGCTGGTGCTACCTCCGTGGGAGGACTGTGAGCCGCTCCCACCTCCACCAGCAGAGGGAGCATACCTGCTGGTTCCACCTCCGTCTCCGTGGGAGGACTGTGAGCCGCTCCCACCTCCACCAGCAGAGGGAGCATACCTGCTGGTTCCACCTCCACCGCCATGGGAGAACGACGTGTCGCTCCCACTACCAGCAGAGGGAGAATACCTGCTGGTGCCACCTCCGTCTCCGTGGGAGGACGACATGTCGCTCCCACCACCACCACCACCAGCAGAGGGAGCATGCCTGCTGGTTCCGCTTCCACCACTGCCAGCAGAGGGAACATGCCTGCTGGTTTCCCTGTTGCAGCCAGAAGGGGAGGCGCCCCTGCCGCCTTGGCTGCCAGAAGGGGAGGAGCCGCCTTGGCTGCCAGAAGGGGAGGAGCCGCCTTGGCTGCCAGAAGGGGAGGAGCCGCCTTGGCTGCCAGAAGGGGAGGAGCCGCCTTGGCTGCCAGAAGGGGAGGAGCCGCCTTGGCTGCCAGAAGGGGAGGAGCCGCCTTGGCTGCCAGAAGGGGAGGAGCCGCCTTGGCTGCCTGAAGGGGAGGAAGCCCTGCCGCCTTCGCAGCCTGAAGGGGAGGAAGCCCTGCCGCCTTCGCAGCCTGAAGGGGAGGAAGCCCTGCCGCCTTCGCAGCCTGAAGGGGAGGAAGCCCTGCCGCCTTCGCAGCCTGAAGGGGAGGAAGCCCTGCCGCCTTGGCCGCCTGAAGGGGAGGAAGCCCTGCCGCCTTGGCCGCCTGAAGGGGAGGAAGCCCTGCCGCCTTGGCCGCCTGAAGGGGAGGAAGCCCTGCCGCCTTGGCCGCCTGAAGGGGAGGAGCCCCTGCCGCCTTGGCTGCCAGAAGAGGAGGAGCCCCTGCCGCCTTTACCGTCAGGAGGAGAGGAGCAGGAGCTACCTCTACCTCCACCACCACCACCACCATTGGGAGAAGTGGAGCTCCTGCTGCCGCCTTCATGGCCAGGGGCTCCCCTCCCGCCGTCGGCATCGCTTAGGGTCGCCTGTATCTCCCTTGCATCTCCTAGGGTTGCTGCCGGTCCTGCGTCGCCTCCCGAGGGTCCGCTGCCGTCGCCTCCCGAGGGTCCGCTGCCGTCGCCTCCCGAGGGTCCGCTGCCGTCGCCTCCCGAGGGTCCGCTGCCGTCGCCTCCCGAGGGTCCGCTGCCGTCGCCTCCCGAGGGTCCGCTGCCGTCGCCTGGGGTCGCCAGGGATCCTGCTTCACCTGGGGTCCCTACACTGTGGTCGGAGCCCCACGGAGGGGAGCTGCCGGCCATCAAGAAAGGGGGGGAGGTCAGGAGACCAGATCCCCCAGCCGCACTTTCGCGGCAGGAGTTTGGGTGGTCAGAGCCCCACGGAGGGGAACTGCTGGCCATGAAGACGAGGGGGAAGGTCAGGAGACCAGCTCCCCCAGCCGCACTTTCGCGGCAGGAGAGAGTGTGGAGGGAGCCCCGGAAGAGGGAGCTGTCGGCCACAAAGAATTGGGGGGTGCTGGAGATTCCACCATGGCCACCCCCCAGAAGCAACTTGCTTCCCCCTCTCCCAGGACATTGAGACTGAGGGGGGAGGTGGCCGTTGGGGCCATGTGTGCTTCGCACAAGGGGGGGGATATGTAACAGGGCGAGCAGCCCTGTACATTGTTTATTTATTTTTAGATCGGGGTCTCCCCCTCCGCCCCTGTGCAGAGTGTTTTGTATTATTTATTTAGTTTTATTGTATTATTTATGACGGCGTAGCGCCGTGTTTTGTTTATTTTTAAAACATGTCCTGGCAGAGGCGAGATCGGTGCTCGTCCTCTGCCAGGTGTAATGAAAAAAACTCGTGCAGAAGGTGGCCATCTCCCGAATTAATTAAGTGATTAATTTAGTTGCTAATCGGGAGATGGTCACCTGAATATAAAAAGCCTGCAGCTCTCCAGTTCAGGGTGGGTGTCAGAAGGAGAGAGTGTGTGAGAGTAGACGGAGTTATTTAAAAACGAAACTAAATCATAGCATACAGGAACAGTGACAGCGACTGCCCAGCCTGACCTGTATGGTTTATTTATTTTGGATTTTGTGTTCGTGATTTGTTTTTGTTTAACCTTTTATTTTGCTCTGTGAGCGAGTGTTTTCTGTTTGAAATATTTATTTTATTTTTTTGGATTCATTAAATAAAACGGCGCCCGCGCCACTGCACAATACCTTTTTGTTGTTGTGGTCCCTTCTTCTGCCGTGACGTCAGACCCTCAGCCATTCCTGCCACAATTATATATATATATATATATATATATATATATATATATATATATATATATATATATATATATATATATTAATAACAAGCCAAGGGAAGTCTGGGTTTCTCATTGCTTCATAGCACTGTCTTTGTGTCAGACAGCAGCAGGGGCAATGTGGTTCCACAGTGCAGTGTACACTTCATACAAAAATGAATCAACTTATTTGTTTTTCCTTTTTCATAAAGGAAACATTGAATGGCCCAAATCTTTCAAATCTAGATTCCCAACCTGAGCCAAATTCTCAACATTGGATGCTTTGACGCAAGAGGATTTGTAGAGATCTCAAGGGAAATCCTTCGATGGGTTGTCTTTTTCACATAAGACTGACCTGATAAGTCACAAGCTGAGCATATGAGACTTTACAAACAGTAGTTACACTTTTTATTATATCTTAGATTGATATTCATTTTAAATGTCAAGAACTTCTCAGTCTCTCTCATTCAATGGTAGAGCGCTGGGTTGGGATTCAATATGAATAATAAATGGTGCCAGTAGTGACTATTGTAAATCATAGTAAGGACACAATCACAACACAAAGTCTGTTTTTATTTGGATTAAACAAACTGTAATATTAATTAAACTGTTCTAGATTGTTGCCAAGAATACTTTCTCGAATACAAAACTTTATACCACTTGTGTTGCTCAATTACTTTTTAGCTAAAAAAAAAACAAACCACATGTAATAAACAAGAACGTCATAAAACACCGACTAGCTAGCTAGAATTATTTATGTTTACACTGAAAAGCAAAAAATTAATAATGTAAACTTTGATTTGTATGACTGGGATGCCTTAGCACTTGCCCTTTCTTATTTTTTAAGCTCCTTCGCATGTTGTAGGCAGGGTTGCCAACCTTGCAATTTGGTTTGTACTGACATACAGATTTAAAGTGGCCTTTTTTTACGGACACTTTTTTTTTTTTAACTAACATCATTTTAAAAGAACTGTAGCAATGAAATACATTATAAAATATGCTATTTTTATGTACTTACATTTCTTTAGGTCTGATTTAGTTCTAATGGTCATACCATGACACACTTGCAGACTGGATAATTTGCTTAGTTGGTCTGAAGCTTGATAGTCAGAATTCGATTCTGAATGTCTGCAGACAGTTCATTTCTCATGTCTGTTTTTACAATGTTCAGTACTGTGTGGCAAAGCCAACATATTAATGGCAAACTTGACAAATGTTGGAAAGCATGGCGCTCTGCTAGATTTCGACAAGTGCGCAATTTTGTGCCAGCCATCATCAGCCACCAGATCCCGTCTAAGAGCTGTCAAGTCAGTCACTTGGTACTGCATGCATTCCATTCTAGGCTATCCAGCATATTTCCAAGAACAATCTGGGAAAAGCATTGCAAGCTGGACGATGTCTCCCGAGCTTGCTGTGCTTTGGCTACTTGGTTGAAGAATGTGTACTAATTCCAGCACAGTAACATTTTTTTGATACTTTTCATTGTCATCGCAGGTGGTGTAGATATATGTCATTCAAGCTGATTGGGAAAGCCACAAAGCAATACAAATATACCATCCTTTATTTTGATCCAAAATAACAGACATTTTTTGTTATTTACGGGTTTACAGACAGTGTTCATTTTATTTTTTACTGACTGTCCGTAAATTTTACGGACGGTTGGCAACCTTGGTTGTAGGAC
This sequence comes from Acipenser ruthenus, assembly GCF_902713425.1. Taxonomy (NCBI): domain Eukaryota; kingdom Metazoa; phylum Chordata; class Actinopteri; order Acipenseriformes; family Acipenseridae; genus Acipenser; species Acipenser ruthenus. Next base: position 36,160,814 of record NC_081192.1, read on the forward strand.
AGGGTTTTTCAACCGGGGGTACAAGTACCCCTGGGGGTACTTCTAAAGGCCATAGGGGGTATGCAGGATAACTAATTTGATTTTTTTTTTTTAGGTGAAAGAAAATAATGATCTTGAATTAATTTTTTTTAACGGCATCATATTTTATGTCTAAACCCCTGTACATATCATTTTTGTTTAGCAGCTCAAAGGTTAGTATAGTATAGTTTCAAAACGATCATCCACTTGTATGCATTGTGATTTTGATTTCCACTCTAATATTAGGGTGGGTGAAGCAGGCATCTGTCGGTTCTCCTATAGAGAGCACTGCTTATGAACTTTGCAGTTTTCAAATCGTCATATAATTGAATACTAATCAGTGAAGCGCAATCTTTCTGCATCTTTTTCAAGTGCAAATGCTCCAGTAAACATAAATAATAATCACAATACAGGCAGTCCTCACACTTAAGACACAATTGGTTCCATTCAGTAAAGCAGAAATTGTAATAATAATAAATCATGGGTTAAAACTTTGTGGTAGTGGTTTGTTGCTCTTTTTATGAATGCATGAATTTATATTATCCTAAACCAATTGATTTAGTTTGATTGTCAAAGCTTTAGCATAGAGACTAAATTGATGATCGGGATTAGTAGGGATGTTATACCTCCAGCACCACACTGCCACTACACATATAAGATTTCTACATGCTGATTACATTGTAATTCTGCAGTGCAGGGAATAAACATTTGGAAGGATGCTATCACTGAAAATATATTGTATTTCCCTTTGATAAATTATCTATTTTGACATATTGAATGTTAACTCACTTAATGCCTTAATGCAATAAAATGTGTTGGTCACAGCTACAGGGTGCTTTATGATCCTTGTTCCAAGAATCTTATTGCTCATGTTTTGTCCACCTGTATTAGGTTCAGTTCTCTTTGGAGGAGTTTTATTCTTCATCCAGCTTAACTAGTGAACTACCAGCTTTAACCAGTATAGACCATTGCTGTTAAACCCCTTGGACAACAAATTATACTATGGGCAAAACTGGGAAAGAGGTTTTGACAAAAATGAAAGTTAATACTAATGTAATAAATTACTGAGTGGTTGAGAGCTGTGACAAGGACATATCTGATAAATGTGGCTTTGTGGCTCTTGTGTTATGTAGTCTATTTATTTGTGTAGTATTAACAGAAATTCGTCTTTAAGTAAGCTTAAAATATTGTATACTGTACTAAATTCTTTCATACTCTCATATGAATACATAAATAATTCAATAAAGGAAACAAACAAAAATAAATAAATAAATAAATAAATAAATAAATAAATAAATAAATAAATAAATAAAATCTGTGTTAACCAAGAACTGCTTTGCGGTTTATTTTACAATTGAGGAAAACAAAACAAAACAAAACATTGGGTTTATTTGTGGGTATTTTTTTTAATTTTTTTTTTATTTTATTTTTTTACATAATTCATGATAAAACATTGAAATGTATAATTCATTGTGCATTGCTTGCTTTTTTCACATAAGTACATGCATCCAAACTGACGCACATACAGTTAAAATTATCTCTGTAAACCAAGCTGCAGGAACTAAATTTTATTAAAAAAATGTGTGGCTCTACAGTATATACACAGAATTTGTTTTAGTTGTTTTTATATAAAATGATAATATAAAAGTTAAAGAATGCATACAGCCTTAAAGTACAAACAAAGTTGAACAATTTACAAATGGCAAGATATGTCTAATGTAGTTTTTTTCCACATGGCTGCTGATCATTTACATGTAATTAACTGTTTTGCATTACGGGTTGAAATTATTTAAGCGGCACACTACAGAAAGATAAACTTGTACCAAAGCTTGTATTTGTAAATTACTATAAACTATGATTACAGTGAAAAGAAATGGCATCTTTACATTTAAAAACAAAAACAAACAAAAACTTGCATACTATTACTTACATTTTTTGCCCAAAGCTGAAAATGTATTTATTCAGTTTCCTGTTTCTTTTAAGGATATTTTCTTTTACGTACACTTATGTACAAAGGTGACTTGCAAATTTACTTCAGCACTGGTGACCCTTTTTTAAACATTGCAATTTGCCTAGAACGCCATTGAACAAGTCAAAATTAAATGTTAATCATTAATCAATGTGAATTTGCACAGAACATAAAAATACTGGTATTCTCTAGAAAATACATTTTTACACTTTAGTAAGGTGCAGAACATTTCTACTTCAGGTCTTCAAAAGGACTCACCTAACTTTTAATTTGTTTTAATTATTATTATTATTATTTTTTTAATTTCTTCATATTAAAAATTATGAATTTACATAGCTTTCATTTCATGGTCACCACTGAAGTCTACATAGAAAGAGTAGTTGTTTAACAAGAATAGAAAGAAAACTCGATTCACAAAAAGACATGCACAGCTCAGACAAATAGCATATAAATACATTACAAAATAAGTGTAAGAAAGAAAGAAAACAAAACAAAACAAAAAACAAAACATGGTCCAGTTAGGCAGTTCTACAACATAAGTAAGACTGACTTCGAAGGCTCAGTTCAGGCCTAGTGCAGTACTGTGATTAAATTTAGTGCAATGATTTTATGGTCAGTTTCACAGCTGCTCACCTGGACTCTACTTTTTTTCAAATTTATCCAGTTCATTTACATACACCAGATGGTCCTCGGGTGACTTGCCATGTGTTTTGCTGAGGTGCAGTTTGACTGCATGCTTACTGGCGAAAGTCCGGTTGCACAGCTTACACTGGAATAAAGAGCCTGAATCCTCTTCAGATAGCCCGTGCGAGCCAGGTGTCTTTTCAGTTATGACCTTTGAAACAGTCTGCTGCTCCCGGATATGGTCCAATGACAGCTTGGAGAGGTCCTTCAAGCTGAAGCCTAGGTGAGACTCTAAGTGGTTAATGTAGGTGGTAGGAGTCCTGAACTGAGAGGCACAATCGTTGCAGAGGAATACTGGGTGACCTGAATCTATATTCTTTATGAACTTGGTTCCACCTGTCCTCCTCAATTGATACTTTACGTTGGCCAACCAATGGCTGATGGTGGTCATGGAGAGACCAGTAAACTTGCAGATGTGGACCCGCTCCTGTGGGCCTAGGTCTGTCATTACGTATTTGCCCTCTGGGGTCTCCCTCAGGCTAGAGGCGAACTGGGCCTGAAGAATGAGGAGGTGCTGTGGGTTCCAGTTCGACTGCCGGCCCTTCCGTTTTTGGACGGGGGAAAGCTCCTCTAAGGCATCCTCAAAGGTGCTCCCATCAGCGTCAGACTTTTCCGATACAGATGACGGTGTGGACGACTTTGGCGTCAAGCGCCCGGTGAGGTTTTTCACCATGTCTGAAATGTCCATCAGCGCATTCTCCCTCAGAGGAGACGAAATTGATTCTGACAGGCTGGAAATAATGGGCCTACTGCTACAGTTGGTGTTGTTATTGTTGTTGTTCTTAGATTTTGTCAAGTCAATCGGCTGGTCATTACTTTCATAGTAGTACCTGTTGATGGGATCGGCTTGCTTGACCTGAGTTGTGGGATAGATGGGCTTCTCCAACATGCTGTTGCTAATTTTGTACAACATAGCCAAGGGATCCAAGGTGGGGCTTATTGGTTTTGCTGCTTTACCTAAATGAGTGTTCATAATAGATTGCAATGCGCTTAGGGGATTCACAAAAGGCTGCTCTGGTGAATGGTCTGTAATGATTCCCAAACTGTTACAACCATTACTGACTGGTGATTTCAGGGCCTCTGTGCCATTTTTGATGTGATTATCCAGCTGGCCCTCTTTTTGTGGATTTGGGAGCTCTGCCTCTGCAATGTTGTTCTTTTTCGCTGGCTTTCTGCTGAGGTCGTCAGGCTTGGGCAAGTCCTTGTTCTCTTTAGAGGTCAGAGATAAGGGTTTGATCAGGAGCAGTTTGCATTTTTCCACTGCCTTCTCTTCTTTCTTCACAGTTACTTTCCCTGTCACCTTTTCCACTAGCTCCTCCATGGCAGAGACATTACTCTTGTGGAGGGGCGGGGATGTGCTACCAGGGGAATGGATCAGTGCAGTGTGTTCCGAGGACAATGTTTTCATGTTATTAGTGAAAGAGGGCTGCACTTGGATGCTCTGCACTGTGGACTGGACAGACTTCACTGACCCTTGGAGCTGGTATGCTGCATGAATGCTAGGATACCCTCCCCATGTAGGGGCTCCAGTTTGGGCCTTGCTGATTGCACTTGAGACTGTGTTCTCCAGGGATTTCAGGATATCCATTCCACCTTTTGGGGTCTCTTCCAGGTCCTCTTCACGGAGATACTCATATGGTGTGTTTGACTCAAACTTCTCATCAGGGTCCTCTTTTTCTTCTTTTATTTTCTTCTCTGGTTCCCGGACTTCCATTGGCTCATCTTCTATTTCTCTCTTTTCCTCAGAGTTTGATGAATGAGCTGGAGAATCTGGCTGTGATTTTATATTAGGCAATGGCAGCCGTGTAGTTGTGGGTGGCAAAGGAATGGACTGAATCTTTTCTTCTACCACCGGGTCAAAGACCAGCTGTTTCCCCTTCTTAGAAGCTGAGTTGGTCACCTTGATGAAATGGCCAGTGACCATCATGTGAGCTGTAAGCTGCTGTAAAGTATCATGAGAGCTTCCACACTCCATGCATTTCAATATCTGGGCCTTTCTGGCCTCAAACTGCCAGGTGTAACTGGCACCATTCTGATAGCCATAGCGGTTGTTGGGAGTTACGTATGGGTTTGTAGTTTTCTGATCTTTTGTGGGCTCGCTGACAGGGACACCTGGTGTGCTGCTTACAGACTCTGGCGAGCAGGGGGAGACAAAGTCCTGAAGTGCTCGTTTTTTGGTAGAAGGAACCAGTTTGGTGAGAGCTGGCACTGGTTCTTTAAGAGGCACTTTCTGGTAATGCTTTGTTTTGATCATGTGGACACTCAGGTCTTGCAAAGACTCAAAGGAGTGCCCGCAGTACATGCACTTTAGCACTTTTTGTGCATCCTCCTTCCCTTCCATCTCCATCAAGGACCGCTTTCTTGGCTTCGACCACTTCTTACGGCTGTCAGCCTCCTTGTCTTTGTTGTCATCCCGGTAGTGGCCAGTATCGTTCATGTGTACCGTCAGCCCCACAAGTGTGTCATAGGCTGCACTGCAGTCCTTGCATCGAAATTTACTCGCGCCAGTGAACACAGATCCATACAGTTTACTGTTCTGCCTGTAAAGCTGCACTGTACTGAATAAGCTTGGCTCAGGAAGTAAATTATAAGGGGTGTGCTGCAAGGTTTTGGCTAAAGCGGCTTGATGCCAGTCATAGGTTAACCCTCCCCCATTGCTTGTGTTGTTGCTTCCATTGTGGCTGCTACCATTACTGCTGGTGCTGGCACTCACCGGCTTGGCTTTCATTATATCCACAGTAATACTGGACCAAGAGGAATCAGAGATCAAGTTTGCATAGACAGCTTTCATTTGAGCTAAGCTGTCTTGGATGGTGAGGCCATTGTCCATGCTGGAAGCCTCCTCCTTGTCATGGCCGTCTTTTGAGGAAGTACTCTTAAAGTCTGCCAGTCTATCACTGGTGTCGCTAAGGGGAGACCCGTACCCTGCATCCTGATTGGTCACGGTGCTGAGGGGGGAGTTTTGATAGCTTGGAGCATCCTTGCTTTCTTCTTCCTCATTACATATGTATTCATTGTCCTGGGCGTCTAAAGACAGTCCATCATCCTCATCAATTTCTGCTGCCTTCAGCTCCTCCTCAGGCACATATGCTGAAAAAATATAAAATATATTGGTGAGATGAGAGCAGAAAGAGAGTTATGTTATGAATATATTATTCAGTGTAAAATTAAAGATATACATGTGCTTGCCTGGGGGATTTGTGTTAAACCCACATGTATGTGTGTGTGTGTGTGCTCTGCTTCAGTGTGCTAACCCCTAAGTTTTTTGTATGAGATTACAAGTCCTGGCAGGGGACTGTCCCTGCAGGTGTTGCTACCAATCTCTGCTTAAATATTACAATGGAAAATGGAATAGAAAAAAAAAATTCACATATGCACGATAACTTCTAACCTGCATTCTATTTTAGAGGGAGGAGTAGTGGGCAACTTGGCACAGGCCTCCCTCCAGCCCATGCCAATAGGTTTAGACACAATACAATAATAATGACACATATTTGCATCAAGAACACAATCTTTTGGGAATTTGACTGCTTCAAAGCAAATACCTGAACACTTACGACTCTTGATATTTTTTCATTGTGTGAATACAATACATTCAAGTAACACAGTTTTGTTTAAAATGATTACATGTACTAAATTAGACATTACATAACTGCCACATAATATTTATATTAAGTCAGGCTTCTTACACTTGGACAGACTTCTAATAATTCATCATTCATTTGACCAGTTTAAATCATACTGCTCCCACAATTTATATTTTACATAATAAAACATTAAAAGCCTAAGATTAAAAACACAAAACTTCTTTCAGACTAAAAGCCTCCTGCATGTTGCTCATATTATAACTAAATAATAAATGCAGACAACACAAGAGTGGCAATTTAATGACTTTTCTATTATAAATCAGGGCTTGCATGTTCAGATTGCCCCATACTGGGGTAGTTCTTGTTAACATTGATGGATATCTTCAAAGAATATTCACAATTGAAAGCCAACTGTCTTGCCATGCAATCAGAAATCATTTGTTCTCACTGATATGCATTGTAATCTGAACCCATACCAGAGCAAGTGCGAAGTGTTAAAAATGTCTGTAACACAAACAACATATGGCGTTTCACAAGGTCAGTGTAATCTTGAAGCCAAAACTGTTTCTGTGAGAAATGCTGAAGAATTACAGAAAGTACAGAAAGATTTTTTTTATTCACTACAGTTTCCCTAGGGAAATCTGATGAATGACTGCGGCTGTAGAATTTAAAATACAAGACATAGCTCCTATTCTTAGTAGCATTTGAGATTATAACACGATATACATATATATATATATATATATATATATATTTCGGCATATTCCCATGGGTTGAAACTTTTTTTCAAAAAGGGGCGAGTCACTTTTAGGTATCCATACGCCACTAAAATTTTGAATTTTTTTTTTTTTTTTAAAAAGTAGCCATATTTAAATTTATATTAATAAACATGACTAACCACATTTAACATATCATTTTGAAAAAAACGGTAGCCAGATTTAAATTCGCAATAAAGATGACTGACGAGGTATATCATTTGATCTTTTGGGAATACCAAACTCTAGATGAGATTTTGGATGAGTCTGAATCAGACACCAACACTTATTCAAGTGGTGAAAAAAAGTAATACTGCTAAGCATCGAACTTACCGAAGCACAGCTTCTGGACATAGCAAAAGAAAAGGAAAAAAAATGCACAGAAGTCCACTGCCTGGGCTTCGGGTGTCCTTTTCATGCCACTGTCCGAGTATTTCAAAACAACATCTTTGTTGCCACGGTGAAACGTTACCACAAATCTGGCATGGATACCTCCTGTCACTACTCCCGGATCACAAAGGACTATTTAAAAAAAAAAAAATTAATTAATTTATGAATTATCTTCCCCAACACTGTCAGCTGACACTGCCGCAGGTCTTGTGAGAGGTTTGTTTTGATGTGCAACTAAATATGGCCAGATGTGGCAAAGAAGATCTGCGTGATTCTCCTGCTGCACTTCCTCAGACAACGACAAGGACAACAATGAATCAAACACCATGTTGCTTATAATCGCTTGCTGCAGCTCCACCAACTGTTCAGAATGAACATCTAAAAAAAGGGCCTGTAAATCTTCAGGCTGCAATTTCAATGGCAGTGTTCAATTTAACATCTATAAATAGTGCTACTTGTTTTTAATCAGTTCAATGTTTATTAATAATAATAATAATAATAATAATAATAATAATAATAATAATAATAATAATAATAATAATAATAATAATAATAATAATTTTTGGTTTTATTTTTTTAAGGACTATTTTTTAGGTCAGAGGCAGAAGGATAGTTAATAAAAAATACCGTTTTGTTAATTAAAACATGTTCTTATGTTTTTTTATTTGTTTTTTTGTTTTTTTTTAGTTAGTTGACCCATTTTATAAGAGCAATAAGGCAAAACAGGGTGTGGAACTTACTCTAATATAGGCTTTGCCTCGTGAATTATAACGCACCCGGGGCGTGTGGATATTAGAGTATAATATCTATCTATCTAATAGATATCTAATATATATATATATATATGAAATGAAATGTCCCCTGCAGGAATAGAGAAGATGCTTGGATCAAGAGAAAGACAAGCATAGGACTCTGCCAGACAGCTTGAGAATCTTCATTGTAAAGTTAGAGAAAGTGCAAAATTGTTACAAGTTGGACAAAGCTGCGGTAATGTAATACACTATGTATGCCATCCAAATCAGAGCCACAGAATTAAGAACATTCCTTTTGTGAACTTCAGTGTAGTAAATTAAAAATCTATCAGTGGGTCTTTGAATGCGCTATGTGCACAGGATGTGACACTGAAATCTATATCTGGCAGGGTATCTTATTTATTTTTCATTGCAATATGGTTGTTTTATTTGATCTTGACATATGTACCATACACAAGCCCATTAATCATCTTTCTTTAATCTCATTGTGCTTTTTATAACAAGCTAGCATGCCGATTTTGAGCTTTAGAAAGCATTAATCGCTGAATAAAAATAACATTAAATGATGAATATGAAAGCTAAAGTGTCTCTGCAGAACTCAGAAGTGCAGCTGCAGCAGCAGTCCCTGTTGATTGGAGTAAGTCAAGCTTCTGTCCGGTAGCTATAGCTTATGTCCTACTGTTTTTGCATTAGTAATTTGAACTATCACAAAAAATGGAATGTTCAAGTAGTATAGGTAAGCCTGTGTACCTATATTTTTAAACACTGCTTGTATGTATGTTGCATCACAGGCCTGTAGATTTTTATGTGCTGCAGGAGTGCTGCTGTGTACTGCGGAGAGAAATGTTTTCCTGACAAGAGTGGTGTTGATGATGGCAGTGAAAGTTCTCACGGCAGGTGAGTGTTCAGTTGCACTGAAATGTCAGTGGAAATGACATGTTATGTTGCCACGGTCCATTCTATACTTTATCCTAGGAGAGTTTAGTACTAGGCTGGGATATGGAAAAGGAAAAATAAGATTACGGAAACCAACAAACTCAAATCCTTGCTACAGTCTTTCCTCACATGTAAATGTTGGGATAATGATATATTTAGTTCTCATATACAGTTGTGATAACACTGACCATATGTTTATAAAGATCATTAATAGTTGCTATGAGTTATTAAATGGTCAACTATCGACACTCCTATCTATAAGGACATGTATAAAGGAGCATTAGGTCTAAAATTATCAGTCTCCAGCAGAACCTGTTTTACAACCATAAGCAGATGCTGTCATTTAAAAAGCAAGATTTTGTAAATGTGTGGCAGCTTCTTTGGAGTGAAAGAGTTTAAACAGATATGAACCGAAGAAAAACTAAACAGCACCGTCTTCTCTACTTCTGGTTATCTTACTTCTCCACCACAAGATGCATGTCCTAGATGCCAGTATCAGTCTATCCTGTTGAAACAGATGTGCTGTCAACTTCAGACAACATGCAAACCTGCCATATCATAATCAAAGTGGACATAATACCTGACATTTGTATGGCACTGCATTTACAACTGCCTGAGCAAAGTTAGAAAAAAATGTAAGCAGCTGTATGGACATGTTTTTTTTTATATATAAAAATCAGCCAGAATATATAAATATACCTTTGTTACATGAGGACCAACTTGATACTGGCATTTAATATAGTGAACACTTTCTTTCTTTCTTTCTTTCTTTCTTTCTTTTTTTTTTTTAATTGCTTGTAGCCTACTCAGTGTGCATATGTGATGAAAAAAAATGTTCATGTTTAGTATGAATCCCACACATAAAGTAAGTTTAAGGGAATGGGTATTTAACTTAACATTCACAGCAGTTTTCTAGTCTGTGAAAGTTGTGTTCGCTGAAAAGCAAGGATTTCAGTTTACTACGTGGGAATGTTTACCTTTAAAAACATTAAAAAAAACATGGGCTTAGATCATATTGAAAAAAAGACCATTCCTTTCATCAGGCCCACCAAACACTAATTACAGTGTTTAAGTAAGTTTGTTTAAAAAAAATAAAAAAGTCAACTGATTTTATATCTCACAGAGCTGTTAAAATGAATACACTCCCTCAAGTCATGACAGCACTCACAGCAAGCAATTACATTTTTAGAAATATTTGTATGCCTCGCTTTAATTATACCCAGAATAGATAGTACTTCACAGAAG